>NC_083620.1:16567313-16867313 GCF_963584025.1 Labrus mixtus
ATAAACAAAAGGAGTGCCCTTTTAATTTAGATTTTTGCAATTTAGCGCGCCTTTTCTTTGAACTGTTGGTAAATGTTTGTGTATTATTCAAGATTTAGCTCTGTACCAAGACAACAAAACACATAACTTGCACCGAATATCAGAGCTAACTGTGTGGGGTAAAATTATTCAAATGTTAGGCCAACACAACAAAGTCCACAAACCGGAAGCAGAAAAATCGACAAAATGCGGGCAAAGGGGAAGAGGGAAATAAATGCTGAAGGGAGGGGATTGCACCTGAGGGGGGCGGGCCCTTCCCAGAGGAACGCTTGTTGTGTTTCTTGTCAGCCCGAGATGTGATCAGCTGATCATTTGGTGGTGACTTCTGATTGGAATTTTTGTCAAATGTAAAATCTCTACTACCACACATTATGTATAGGCTTGTTTTGTTCAAATCTAGTTTTAATAAAAACTGGTTATATAGATATGCGTTTCAAATGATGGGGCTAAAACTTAATTGTATGTAACTTGCACAACTTTGGTCAAATGTAAAATAACCTGATTTCTTGATTTGCAAAAAATGTAAAACTCCAGGTTCTTCATGCCAGCCCGCATATAAAACAGAAATAAAAGCAACAAGGTTATAAGCATTTTATTAATACAAAAGCCTTACATTCTTACACATATAACATTTTGAAGCATTGATGCACATTGCAGCACTTTCCCATTGTTCTTGGCTGGTTTCCGTTTCATTTTACTCCTCTTCAACATGTCTTGGCTGCAGAAAAGAAAACAGTAGTTATACAATTTTTAACTTGATATTATGCTGATAAACAGATTTGAATTTGATCTCGAGCTAACATCAGCTGTTTGGAATAGCCTGCCACATCTCAACTGAAAACATGCAGAAGTGCCTTTTAGATTTATTTTATTATCATGTATGACCAGCAGATGTCACTACAGGGCCATTTTGGCTGGTTGATATTGTTTCCCTTACCTTGGATTTGCCACAGTTGGTCAGCTTGTTGCCTTTAGAGAAAAAAAATAGATTGAGTGATTATACAAGAAGGATTGTGCTTTTCTTTCAACAAAGCTGCCCTGATTACAGTCCTGATGGTAACAGAGCCGTAAAATGGAAGCGAGAGATTAATGTCAGACCTCTTACTGAAAATGGTTTTAGAGGCACTTTTGTTTGCAATCAGTCATTCTTTCCAACAACAACATACAGACTGATAGAATCTTGAACCCAATCTCAAACACACACACCCGTGGGGTGCAGTTGTTGACTTACCTGCCAACAGAAGGACTGAGAGGAAAACGATGACCCCGGCGAACACCAGACCTCCAACACGAAGTGTGTAATAGTCTACAAGTGCACACAAGACATTGTCATCTATACTGCAACCATTAATGCAGCAGAGTTTTTACTCATTTTATCCTTTCTGTATATTTAACACTTTTTTGGCATCCCTCTTGTTCCATTCCTTCCAACTCCTTTAATTCTGCCTATTTATTCCTCTATCCCTCTACTCGTGCTCCCTTTATCTGTCTATCTTACATCTCCATGTTCTGTCAGAAACTCCCTTTATTTCGTGCATGCACAGCTTTTTCTCTAAGAGTTTAGCTTCAATATTTTAACTTGTTCAACCTAGCGAAGTTGCAGTAACTTACCGTATACGAAATCAGCATCATTGTCAAAGTCTGCACCTGGGGACAGACGGGAATCAGACATGGGTAGAAACCAGTATAAAACATGAAGTACTTTGAACAGAAGCTGCTACAGTCTGAAGCCAGCTGCATGCTAATGAAATATTTAAAAAGAGTTTATTTAAGTGTGTATTCACTTTTCAGCCCCCTGCATTGTACTTAAAAAACAGCCACATGTATGCAGTATCACTAACATTAGCTGTACTTAAAATGTGAACATGATCAGCTGTAGCAGTCTGTTGAAATGTGAGAAGAGGACCAACTGGTTTAGGTACCAAATCCAAGATAAGTACATGCATTTTATGCAACTTCATACTTTCAACAACTTTATGTTGACTTTGAATTGTTTCTAAAGAAGTAAATATTAAGGGTTCCTGTAAAGGTTCAGAAAAATGATCTAAACCAAACTCTCCAAAAGCCTTTTGTGAAAAAATATATATATGTGGAGTATTTCAGTGAGGTTTTTTGTATTTTCTCAAGTAAAGGTTTGCTGTACTTGTTTGTCCTAGTTGTTCATCATTGACCAGTATACTTACAGTATGCCACTTTGTACAAGCAGTTAATAAGTCATCTTTGTGTTTCACAGGTACATCATTCACACTGATGCTTGATAGAGATGCTGACTCAGAATCAAAAAGCAAGAGGAGCTATGAGCTATTACAAAACTAAAATGGTGTCATGTTTAAGTGGCACACTCAGAAGGCTCTGTTGTGGATAATCATCAGATCAGCTGCTGAGTAACTCACCTTTAGAAGACATGGTGATGTCTGGTCTGTTTGTGTGTTCAGCTGACAAAACTGGAGGGACATAAAGCAAACAAAAAGGCCAGCTGGTGATCCATGCATGTTTGCTGTTTTTAATAATTCAACGAAGAATAGCTTGTTAGTTCCCCCCCGTATTCAGCCTCGGGTCTTGTGTCTGAAAACCATTGTTTACAGGGGGGCAATTTCTGTGGATTTGGTTTCAATGGTCTGTCCATTTTAATTAGGTTAGAGATGTGTAGAGGCTCATTTAAATCAGCTTTTTCACTTTAGATGAGAGGTCGTGGAAAGGCTCGGAAACTCCGTATGTCCTGACAAATTGCCTTATCGGCTTCCCTACGACAGACTTAGAGCTAAGCGATTGCCTTGATCTTCACTGAGAACTTTAAAAGGCTAATGGTGTTATTGATCCCCCACACTTTCTCTCTCTCCATCTTTTACACATGCACACCCAAACACACACACACACACGCACACACACACACACACACACACACACACACACACACACACACACACACACACACACACACACACACACACACACACATACAGGCTATTTGTTTGATCTACATCTCCTGACCTCTAATCATTAACTTGCACAGATAAACGGACTAAAAATTTCCCCTCTTGTCTTCATTTTGTTCAAGCATGCCGCTGTGAATTGTGGACTTCGGTGCTTTTATTGGTTATGTGGTCTGGGCCTTTCACTGCACTACACTGAGCAAAAAGACATATCGGATTAATATATCACAGCTCCAATATTCATTAACCTTGAACCTTGAACAGCTTGATAGAGGTTATAGATCGGGTAAGAAAGAGAAGCTGCGATGGTAATTGTCTAATAATGCACATTTAATACCCGATCATTTGGCAGATCCATCCTCGATGTGAATCAATGCATCTATGCAATCTCTTCAGAGGGGGGTAATTTAAAGAACATTGAGAACAGAATTGAATCACTTTATTTGTGTCATTAATGACTCATTGACTATCAACTGACTAATTAATACAGCAACTTAGTTTGTAAAGAAGTATATTTTGGTTGATATTTCATAAATCCAGTGCAGAAATACACATTCTAGACTTCGAATCATGTCTACTTATCATTGAGTTACACTGTTCCCTTAAGAAACCTAATCACATGATCCCCGGGTAACAGTAATATTTTAGGCATTTCAAAATTGTTTATGTAATTTTACAAGACCTGACAAAAATATAAAATAGCACGCACATCCAAAAAGTTAAGTACTGGGTGCTGGACACAAAACATCCAAAGACCGAGAAATACACAAGAAGCTGCTCCAATTCACATTTAACGAGAATTCAGAATCAGACATGATGTCTGATGAAGGGCGAGGACCTGAAACGTTACATGTGGTGATAATTCTCATGAAATGTGAATTGGAGCAGCTTCTGGTGGGCACACTTTGTTTTTCTCTGTATTTTACAAGACCTGCACATATTTAATTTGTTAAGGAAATAAAGTTACTACTCACCAGAACTGCTGGAGCCTCTGTGTAACCTCTGTCTAGGTGAGGATCTGTGTGTGTGTGTGTGTGTGTGGCCTAGATTGCATTAGGGCTAGGTGCAGACAAAACTCCCAACCCATAGATCCACCCACACTCACACACACACACACACACACACACACACACACACACACACACACACACACACACACACACACACAAACACACACACTTTCTCTCCAGACGCACAGCTATATTTTAGTTCAATCGCTCTGTTACATATTTACAGGATAATGAAAGTTTGTACTCTTAAACCAATAAACAGTATATCAGACAACCTTTGGAGTCATTGCAGAATGAGTGGCAAATTACTGGTTACTGTTGGCAAGGAAGTATTTTTGTTATTGCTTCAATAGCAGCAATAGCTTGTAACCTTGACTGACATTCAACATATGTAGTATTCATATTACTTTAACAGTATTTGTATTAATATGAAAGTAACCTACTGTATCAGAAAGGCCCTGATGCTAATTATTTATATCTACATTAAAATGCAAACAACAACCCATTATTGTGTGGTCAGACAAACTTTATTTATGCAAAAAGCCCAACATGTTGCTTCACGATGCCTCATGCGAAGAATGAACATTGCATTAACCTGCTCAGCGAGCATCTTTACAACAGGTACACTCAGACTCTTAGCTGGTGAATCCCTATACAACAAGGACTGTTCTTTTTCTCCCTAATGGTTTGTCTTACATTACATTTTAATCATGTAGTTTTGCACATTAATAATATACATTTTAAGTTACATTTCTTTTAAACGTTGTCTTTGTTTCTTTAGATATGAATAGCACCTATTGCCATTCAAAGCATCATAACATTAGCAGTTACACAAACAAAATACATGTAAACAGAGAAGAGATCAAATCCCAGGTTTCATAGATTTTCAGACCTAGTGAGTTTGTCGTGGTGCCAGTGACGGAGCAGTTACGTTTCTGTGCAGAGACGGAGGCAGTGAGACAGCTGATGCAGGAGCTCCCTCAACTATTTAGGGTTACATTTTTGTGGAGGAGCTCATTCTTGTGCTCAGTCAGAGAGCTGTGGCAGTTCAGATTGTCTTATATAAGGCTGATCCCTTTAAACATGTAGAGGATTATATATATATATATACCCAAATGTGCCCACAGACACACTAAAACCACACTCAAACATTCAAACATGGACCCCATTGGATGGTAAATAACTGTATCTGATCTGTAAACAATTTGTATAGGTAGCCTATAAATAGTTATACATAGAAGCTTATACATACAGTATGTGTGTGTTTTGTTTTTTTTCAAATTTGAAAAAATGTATCCATGGCAGTTGACCATATCCACAGCCCTTGTCCATTGACATCACAATCAGGGTGTGAAGCTCAAATGCTGTGATAACGTCAAACTGCTGCGTGCCAGGTGGTAGGGACAGATCATTATCATTTCAATGCTTTAATAATGATCAGCACCAGAAGGACAAGTATCAGTAAAAACATTGAGGGACCTCAGGACATTTGTAAAATTACCTTTTTCATAACTGATTGGCTAATTTCAGACAACCACTGTTGTTAGCACTCAGCCAGCTAACATTAACATTAGCTAGGAAATGGCTGAATGGTTAAAACACCTTTGAAAGGGTCAGAAAAAACAATTCAAAAACCATTTACAGTCTTAACTTGACACCAACTGATTTATTAACCCATTGGCTACCACCAGACAACAGCTAGCGTCAATAGAAGGGTTTAAAGGAATAGCTCGGTATTTTAGAAGTGAGGTTGTATGAGGCGCTTATCAATAGTAAGTATACCACCTGATATGTCAGCTAAGCCATTCTTATGCCAAAACGTCAGGGCTGCAGGCATGGAAGCTAGGCTATACATGCAGGTACATTTACTCAACTTAATTTAGCTTATTTTATTGGGAAAAAAACAGAGCCAAAAAACAAATAACAAAACATGGTTGAAGCCTGAGTGACGTCACCCCTCTGTTTCTGAATGGTAAACAGGAAATGGCATGCCATAGTTGCTGTAATAACCACTCATGTTTTAGTTTGGATGTATTTGTTCTCTCTTTCGAAGCCCGCAGAACAAAACAGCTTATCAGTGTGATTTTTCAATATAGCGTACATGCACCCAATGTTGTTTAGTGGCTTGGTTTTTATTAAAATTAGCTGAATTATGTGGAGCAAACGTAACTGTCTCCTTCAAGGTTTGCCTAGCTTCCTTGTCTGCGCTCCTGAAGTTTTTCTCTATAGAGGGGCTGACCAACATCTCCGGTGGCTAATATACCTACAATGACAAGTAACTCATAACTATCACTTAATTTTGCCTTTTCTTTTCTATTGTGCCACAAAAAGGGAATCTTAGTATTTAGCCACTTCTTTGCTAGCTGTAGTAGTCTATTAGCTTGTAAGCGCAGTGATGCTAACATTAGCTGTTATGTAATGGTAGCTAATCGGTTACCAATTGTGTTATTTTAATTTCCCTCTGGATTTCCACTTTGCATTGTCTTTTTAAATGCTTATCAGTCAGGAACCTTCAGCCTGATGTCAGAACAAAATGGCTGCCATGTGATGCTGAACTGACAAAATTGACAACAGACAACTCCTAAAACCTAGGCAATAGATAAAAACATAGAACAACAGACCTCACAACATTAAAATTCTTCAAAGACAATCTTGTGTCAAAGGTGCTATCAGCTAAGACGACACGGAGTAAGACTGTCACACAAAGGCACAGAAACAAACAAGAGCACTGAGGGACTGGCACAACTGAACAGAGCACAACAGGTGAGATTAATATACATATTACAACTATAAATGTATTACCTCATTCCCTGACATAACCATTATATTAATAATCCATGGATTCACTGTTTTGTGGCTTTATGTCAAATAAAATAGAGCATCACATCAGAAGGCCGCTTTGTCCGGTGTCGTTCGATCAGTTCTCTGCCGGAGTCTCTTTGGCAGCGGCTGCAACTGAAAGACGCCAAAGAGGAGCCTTTTAGTCAAAACACAACTTGCAATCATTTTCTCTGTAGCATGGTAGATTTTCTCTCTTACATGAGCAAACATACAATCACTGAAAAGGACTACACTTACAGTGAAGCTGTTCACTTGAATGTTATTAAGTCCATGCTAGATTTTTTTTTCAAAGCTGGAACAAATATTTACCTTACTTGACTACAGTGGTTATCATATGTACAATTATAACTTAAGGTATTTTATTTAAATCTTTCTTTTTCATACCTCTGCTCCTTGGCCAAAGATATGTTTCAGTAACAAGTACTGCCCTAAAAACAATATAATATACAGTATACTTTAAAATTGTCACTACAATCAAGCATTTTATTGCACTATACTGTCAGCTGGCATACCCTTTAATGACACTGACAGAAAAATGGTCTTATTCCTTTCTTGAAATCTCAAAAAAAATATGTTAAGGGATCAACATGAAGTTTTCACTACCTTTGGATAGTAGGCTTTAGTTCCCTCCCTGTATTCTCCTCTACTATTCTATTCTATTTTGACACTTATGTGTTACACTAGCCCTCGTGTACAACACTTAATATGCCAACAAGAACTAACCCATGAAAGAAAGAATGGCAGTCTGGACTAACCCGAGGAATAAAACATGGAGGGCAAACAAAGAGGTCAGGAAAAGTATGTTTTTATTCAAGAGGTAAGACATTGTGAAATCGTGGCTGTTTGAACATCCTGAAATGCAATAACCCAAGTGGATTAAACATCAACTAATCTCTATAAACACACCTGCATATGAAAATAGAATATAGGCAACGGACAAGTATTATGGTGTTCTTTAATGCTCCTATGTACAACTAGCTACACCAAAAACCCTGAATCTCCTCATCAGAAGATAGCTGATGGCTTCAATTTGAACTCCAACTAGCACCTTGATAACCATATCTTGATGAAAATGTTAAAAATGACAATTGTACTCTTCAATTAATCACCTTACAGTTCAAAAAGCTCAATGTCTATGCTTTATTTGAGAAAACTGAATCTGATAACAGCTTAAGGGTATGACATCAAACTGTCCTGTATATTATAGGAAGGAGAAAGTCAAGTATTCGAAGGTGTGTACATGAAACATGTATGTCGTCCTCGGTGCAATCCAATCATGGATGTATGTCAGAGGGTGAGGCAGAGGTGAGAGCAGCTGACTGAGAGGTAAAATGTGCATCTTACCCTTTGAGACAATCAGGTTCTCCTCCTGTTGTTCCTCGTCTCCGGGGGCACTGAGGAGAGAATCCACAGGTTCTCATAATAACCAAATAATGTAGTATGACAAGAAAATAACTTTCACAACCTAGTTTTTATTTTTAACCAGAGAAGGCCACTGACATACCTGGGCTTCTTGTTAATGCTGCAGCGGCATCGTCGACCTAAAAATAAAATTGGTCCTTGTTAATGAAATGGTGTAGCTCTCCACAGAGTGTGGAACATGCATTACTATTCATTAATACATTGATTGTAACACTTGTTTTTATCTGGTAACATAAATACATAATAAAATGATACACATGCCAAACATACTGAGAGAGCGGGACTTACTGAGGATGAGGAGAATACCCAGGGTGAACAGAACCACAGCCAACGCCAATCCCCCGATCCTCAGGCTCTCGTAATCTTCAGAGGAAGTTTACGTCAGGAAGACAAAGCAGACACACAGGAGTAGGAGAAAGAAATGAATCAATGTACCTTTTATGCAACATAATTATATATCTCAACAATCAGCTTTACTAAACCAAACTACACTTACCATATATAAACGGGTTTTCATCTTTTTGCGTTTCATCTATAAAATGATTAGGAAGCACACATTTAGAGTTATTTAACACAATTAAAGATAAAGTGAAAACACTTCTACATTGTGCTCTGGCTTTGATTGATCATATCTGTGGTTACAAGCTAAATGTGTATTAAAAAAGATAATGTTTCAGGTATGATCATTACTTAAACCCACTCTTTTTTTCTTCCTCAAAAATGTTTTAAAAAGATTCACTGATTTTTTTCTGAATTGACACAAATTCGTCAACATCATTATTTCTCCAGAGCTCTGTAACGGGACCACTCACACCTGACAGATTTAATTTAATCACTTTAATCCTAGTAACTAAATCCCCCCTACATACTGTGTTGCACTGAGTACATCACAATACAGACTAAAAAGACCTTCAAGTTTCATTCCACAGCGACTTCCCAACTAAATAAACATGCATTGTTCTAGCTGGCTGCATTTTTAACCAATGGGAGGTGCTAAAGTCAAACATTAAAATGGTTTTAAAAACATAATGACTTAACAAGGCAGGGAAGTCCATTTTAAAGTTATAGGCACCTCACAAAGGTCTTTCATTCACCATAACTGTGAGGAGAATAACCTTCAGTATTTGAGTTTAATCTTGAGCCTACCTTATCCATATTTTTTTTTGCCATTGTCCTTTACTTTATTTTGTAGTAGCCATGTGCAAATGTTGTAGACTTATGCACAATCATCAAATATTGATGATTTTGTCTGAATGGCATTTGAAAAATCATTGTTTTTATTTATTCATACAGATACTTAATCCTGTATTGTCTCTGCAGCACTGGTTTCACTCCATAAAAAATTCTTGTCCATGCACAGTTGAGTCTGGACCTAATCCATCGTCTTCTACTACTCATGGGGCCGATCCATAAGAGTCTGATTTGATCTGGAAACCAACAGAGCCATCTTTACGGCTGTTAGAAGTGAGGTGTGACCCCATTAGAGAAAACATCCACTGTACTCACCCTGTGCACTCTGGTTTGTTACAGCTGAGAGAAGTAGTTTGAGTAAGAGGGTAAAAGGAGAGGGAGGAAGGTTGAAACACAGAAATAAGACAAGACGGGAATTCAAATATCTCAATTTATCTGTCAATGTGGATGTCTATCTCCCTTTTTTTTTACCATAACTCTCTATACGTGTCACAAACACACTTCACAGCACATCATCTATTCTTAGTGTGTGCCTGTGTTTCCTTGTCTTACATTTAATCATACACTACAAACACACCTGAGACACACACACAAACACACACACACACACACACACACACACACACACACACACACACACACACACAGTTACTCACCAGTCTATGGAGCCCACACATAAAGCTCTAAAGTAGTAAAATTGATGTTTTGCTCTCAGCCCACACCCATTGAGAGCCTCCATATGATGACATCACTGCCTGCACCGACACTGCCCCCCTGTGTACAAGTGCGGTATGCATGCATGCGTGCGTACGTGTTTTTCTTGCATGCATGTGTGTGTTTCAGGGGGACACTTACCAGCCACACACACCAGGAGAGAAGAGAGGAAGAGCAAAATAGTTTCCATGGCAACTGTTGACATAGAGGAGTAAAGAGGGAGGGTGAGAAAGAATAAAGGAAAGACAAAAATAGGTATGTCACATTTTTCTACACTAGTGAAGCCAGTAAATGTTTTAAATTGTGTATAGTACACAAACAATGAAATACAAACATATAATGTTAGTATATACCACACAGGCCATGGCCTAACAAGCACACAGTAGTAGGTATGTAAAAGGAAAATCACAGCACACGGCACTGGCTCAATCCAAACCCCTGTAGATTAACTGATGTAAAAGGTTTGCTGATATAGTGTCTGTCTTGCATAATGATACATGGTCAGAGCCCACATACATGTTCTCCTTTCTCTGCAGAGATTACACTCTCCTCCCAGTGGACATCACACAACCTTGGCCTAATTTAATTTAGAATATTCAATTCACATGCTCTCCTACAGAACATTTTTCAGATTTCAGATCAGATTCCACTATTTGCATATACATATATGCATATTAAAGGAAGGGTCATATTGTCTAAATAGTATCTGCATTGTCAGGCTGTCAATCAGTTGGGAACAGTGCTTTAGACTGAAGTATCTGAACAAATTTTGCACTGATTGCAATGACTTTTTTTCCACACATGTATGGGCCCCAGAGGATGAACCCTACTGACTTTTCTGATCGGCTAATCCTTATTTATAGATCTTTTTGTAGAATCTCAATGCAGACAAAATGAATTTAATTGTTGGAAGGGTTCATGTTTCCAATTTACTTTTTTTAAATCAAATTCTATGAACATATGCAGGCATGCAGGTACAGCAATAATTTGCATTCTGGTGTTAGCATTTAGCTAAAAGCACCGCTGTGCTAGAGTACAGACATCTTTGAATCTTGACTGTGAACTGAATTAACTCACTTTTCGTCAAATTTATCCCCAAAAGATGATCTGATCCTGGGAGTTGTAACTATGGCTTGGTCTTTATATTTTGGAAAATCAATACTTTTGATTGATGACAAGCACTTCGGGCCACTCATGTCTGAGAATCAGTTTGAATCAACAGTTTACTCAATTTAGGCTTCGCAGTTTATTCCTTTCTTTGCATTTAAAAACCTTCCACAAAGACAGATTTAAAAGGGTAGGTAATCTACTGCACTCTCATGCGGATATTTCAATAAGATAACAACCAGTGCGCTTCCATTTGTACAAATGCAGACTTGGATACAATAAAAAGTCATGAATCAATATCTATGAGTGGTCTGATTTCCTTTCATATTCTACAGTGCAAATAAGATGTCTGGTAATGGATTACATATCAATATTCAGAAGTCATCAAACAACTAGATGGGCCAGCATACCGTGTCCTCAAAAGAGAGTCAAATTCTTCCGGAAACCCTTACTGTACCTCCCCCCCTTGTTCCAATTATTGGAAAATTAGAATGTAACACTAAGAGCACTGCACTCAACCAATTCAATAGAATGGAACCCTATCTGAAAATATACACTGGTGTCCTCATATTACAGTGTTATTTTAACCCCTCTTAAGGGCTACTACTTTAGTCATTTGATTTGTTTTCCCCCAAACAAGCTCTAGCTGAGTAAACTCTGGCCTGAACAGGAAGTCTTAAGAGTTAATTACAAATGGGCAACAATATTTGACAACAATGCATGTGAGAAAACATCTAAAAGATCCAAAGAGAAATACTAGAAATAGATAAGTAAGAAGAACCCCAACCACTAATATACAACCTTTATAATCTACTTTTAAAGACTTCCAAAAGTTCAGCATTTACATGTGAAAAATGCCACCTGTTCACCTCCTTCATGCAGTTATATACTTCTATCCATCCAATAAAGCTGGGTCCATTTATGTCCATTTGCCCATCAGGCTGTTTGGCTGTATGTATAAGTAGAAAAGCACATAGCGCACTTAGATGCAGAGTCAATTTCAGTCATCAGAGGTAGTGACTGTGGCATTCCTGCTAGGCTGATGCCTATATCTGGACTTCTTATTTCAATGTGTGAGTCCTCATACAGGAGCTATGTGTATGAGCTATGCAATGGTAAGTTCAATAATACATTAACCCTATGTAAGGCCTTTGAAAGAGCAAAATACTTCCTTTTTACACTGACTTTGATGGGGGAGATTTTTGCATGTTCCATTTCAATAAGTGGCATAATCAGTTCTAAACCACTTTTGATAAGAAACTCTTTTTTAAAGGGTTGCATTACTCTTTTCAATATGTATTCTTCAGTACCGATGTCATTTTGCAGTTATAATCATTTGAGACTGAAATAGTAAGGAGTTTCATTTCAGCCAGGACAACTCAATCAAGACTTAAAGCTTTGAAGTCTTTTCCTGGTGTCTTTTGAATTAATGCATTTACAGTGATATTTTACATTGTATTTAAAAGCTAAATTCAGATATAAATGCTAAGATGTAACAAGTGTTTGAATACACATCTTTCAAGGACCTTACCCTTACTATCATCAGAGGAAACATGCTATGTTGAAGTGCTGGCTTCTCTGACAACACAGCAGCAGCCAGTGTGTCCTCCTTCTCAGTTCCGATTCTGGTGTGGAATGGTCTGTTTTAGTTTTAAACAGAGACGGGAGACGGTTTTAAGGCACCCGTGTGCAAGAGGGAGCATTTCAGCAATGGAAGCGAACTCTTTTCTACCCGACCTAAAAAGCCTCTGCATTTTTCTAATAAGCTCCACGACCAGAGTTGTTGTAATAGTATAAATATTGGAGGTGCTTTTGAAAAACCGATGCAGAGTAAGAGTTACATATTGCTCCTTTATTAATGACACGTTTTTTCTACTCTAACAAAGTTCATGATTGACAGCTGGCCACAAACGGTACATCACTGACATTCACTGTTATCACATTCAGAAACATGATCCAGATCAGGTAGATCCACAGGTGGGGAAATTATTCACCTAAACCCGGTGACCTTTACATGGCAGGTATAATTTCAGAGAATAATGCAAGATTCTTCTCAAGACTGACAAGATTATCTACAATATATACAAACACTGAATATAAATATTGTGATTGAAATATATCTGCTTTCCAAAATGAAGTTGTTTGACTTAAAGGTATATTTTTGTATGAGGAATACTCGATTTTTGGCCAATACAGATAGATATTTGACAGTTTTTAACAATTTGAGATTTCTATTGTTTCTGGTTGACTAACTTCACAATACTGACACTAGGACGTGTCTTTGGCGATGTTGAACTTTATCATATTCCTAAAAAGTCAAATTCATTCATTTAGCTCTGACACATTTTTAATTTGTTAAAACAATTTTTAAAATTATATGGTGAGATTGCAAAGGTGTACATCAGTCTTTTAAAAGGGGGAGTATTTTGAACCGTTAGTGGGTCAGTCTCTCATGTTTGGCAGACTTTCATACTCTGTAATGTCACATGCAGCTTTTCAGCACCAGCCTTTCTCTCCTCGGGTATGAAACATGGCACCTGAGGAGCAGCCTCTCTATCTATCTTTTCTGAACTCACCAATTCTGCATTATGGTTCAACAATATCGAGTTCTATTACCAGATATCCTTTATCTGACAGGAAAGAACAAGAAAAGGGCAGGGTGACTTTATCTGTGTAGTAAGGACAGGGAAATAGCAGGAGGAGGGCAGCGTTTCTGTTATATAGAGAGAAAGAGAGGCTGGGCATGCGGACAGTGCAAACAGGAGATAAGCAGACAGGGATGGACATATTTTGGCGGTAGACTTCAGGTGAAGGGCATTTGTAGATTAAAATACACAGAGCATTGGAAAGACAGGTCAGGAAGTGTGGTGAGGCAAATAAAACGAGGACGAGGAAGTAGGCGACCTAAGGGCAGGACCGAAAGCTAAAAAAAACAGTCAGATTATAAAGTAGCCTATTATTAAATGAACAGTTAAAGAAACAATGATGTGACCTTGGACAACATACGTTTGAGTTTCAGACAAGCTTAAGATCAATGTGATACAAACTTATTTTAACAAGAACATCTTAAAAACGGGTTATAAGAGGAATTATGCAAAAACAGAGTCAAGGTCATAAAAGAGAAATACTATTAATAAATAACAGACTAGGCTACCAAATGGATGTTTTAACATGCTGACCCACAAACACCTTTCGTAAAGGCTGCACCTTTTCGGAAATGTTTGTGTATCCCTGTGTTCCTCTCTTTTTATATAAAAGGTTTTCAATCTCAGATTGATTGGCAACTTTGTGCCAAATCGCCTCCATGTTCTTATGGCTGAGGACATCTTGTTTGGTAAATAAATGGTTCTGAGGCCTTAAGGTGTAAAAGAAATAAAAAATCAATTGAAACACAGTGACATGGACAGATTCTTTGCATTTTGTTCAACACTCATTTCAGCCATACAGCACAGGTCACACGAATGTCTTTATAACATGCTTGATGAAAAAAACAAAAACACTTAAATCTGCTATCATAATGATGTTACATCGCCATGACAACAATGTGCGTTGTGCAGTGTCCAGATATCTCTATGGTAACTGCATCCAACTGAAAATTCTGGCGCCGAAGTGAAATTGGGTTAAGATGAGAATGTCACTTGAGAACAACCAAACCTTGGTGCACATTAACAGGAACGAGGGGCGTGGCATGGAGCTTAAAACTCATTGTTTGCCTTCTGGATTTAACTTTGTTTCTCTTATTGTTTCTCATTGTGCTTAATTTGGCAAAATTATAGACAATTGCGTCATCTTTTGTGTGGGTATTGTGTGTAGCCTTAATTCAAAAGGGTTTAACGCCTGTTTAATTATCGCGCAGACAATAATAGGCTAAAGCACATATATCGTCTCCATTGTGTTTTTTTTAAAAAGCACAGCGTAGTTGACACTGTTTGTCAGGCTTCAGTAGCAGACTCACGACATTTCAATATGATTTGTGACGTCTGCGCGTCCATCAGCTGCGTCCATCAACCTGTGGATCATCTGGTGCTGAGCAGAGAACGTGACATTATCCCCTGTGATGTGTCCGCATCTCATACATGCAAGAGCTGATGTTTAGTGGATCTCATTGATCCGTTAACAGTCAGTTCTTCGGTCACGAGCGTTTTTTAAAAAATGTGATTCCGAGACTATTACATTATTTTCTTTGCCGCGCGCAACCGGTGAAGGTGACAGTGTTCAGAGCCAGTAGACACACCCTCATGCAAAGCACTCATAAACAAGTCGCGTCGTAAATGGCTTCTCTGCAACTTGGTGACAAGATGCCCTGTCGTGTGCAGCCTAAATATCCAACACCACACATGTTGGCGTAAGATAATTTCATTTGAAAATGTTCCTGATTCACTGGAAATCATCCTACTGAAACAATGTGGTTATAACGGATTGTGTATTCAAATTAGCGACTGGTTTTGGAAAATTATCAACTCGCGTGTCTTGTAAATAGGCTACATCTTTCACGGCTATCATAACCTCCACTGTCTGGTTATTTTCCGAGAAAAATAAATAATCAACAGCAGCAAGGAGATCAAATATGCTCTCTTATCTACATACCTTTTCTTTCCCCAGCAGACTGTTGGCCAACAAACTGATCTACTCCCACAAAAATCAATCAGCTTGTCTCACAAGGCTTTAGATCCAAATATTCTCATCGGTCAATATTTGCACACTGCTCACATCCACTTGTCCTGGGAAAATAGATGTGATGGGTAACAATGTGACTCCTGGAGTGACTGCTTGTTCAGCGTGTTCAACACCCTATGTTGCTGTCTCCCTCTCTCTCTCTCTCTTTCATATTCTCTCTCTCTCTCTCTCTCTCTCTCTCTCTCTCTCTCACACACACACACACACACACACACACACACAGAGCACTATGTCAGTGTTGTGCGTGATTGACAGCTTGTGATGGTCTGTTCTGAGTGATAACTCAATATTAATGATTTTCCTTCATCTTTATTTTGTGTATGCTCAGCTCGGTGATCCCACTCATTACACAAATAGAAAATTGTATTAGTCAACACGACCACTGCACATACACATGGAACTAGAGAAATCACAAAGACATTGACGTACAATATCAGAAAAGATTCACAGTGCATAAAAAAGGGGAGGTTTAGCTGCACAGAGTGCCAATGCTTTCCTTCATCACAAAGTGAATACATAAAGTGTCCTTCTTTTTTGTTTATGTGGTAAACAATAGTTTATATTAAAAAGCCTGAGATGTGTCCCTGAGAACAAAACACACTTCTACAATAATTTTCACTCTCTAGCCATGAGGAGATCTCAACAGAGTGGACTGTGTTTCATCGACACAGACCATATGAAAGAAGGGCCAGCCATCTGTAAAGCTTATAAAAAATGTAGGTAAACATGAGTATACAGCTTGATTGAGAACCCAAGACACAGAAGAATTAAATCAAGACAGCGAGACTGAAGTCAGTGCAGTGATTAGTGTTTTTCTCATCACTTCATTCTTGGAAGTGTAAAATCTATCCGCCTCTCAGAGATGACTTCATAGTGCAGGATGATTGATGAAGAGGAACGGTTGTTCGACCAGTCGTCTAAGCCATCATGGTTTCTCTTGCTGTAGAAGACACAGAAAGAGAGAAGATTAGATTCAAAACTGAATCAGGTGAAGGTGCATTGAGCCACTTTGGTGTTGTTCTCTACTACAAACTGCCTGCTGACGTGAGGTCTGCTAAATTCTTATGTTCCTTTTCAAAAGCAGTCTTAGAACTTTGCTTCTCCTTACATGCCGTTGGGAGTAGTTGTGGCCTTGCGGGTGTGCATGTGTGTATGGACTTGTGTGTAACTGCTAAGGTCAGGAATAGGTCAGGACTTCAAACCCGTATTTTTGAGAATGTTTGTGTAATGTTTTATGGATTTGTGCAAAGTAATTCTGTGCATTGGCTTTCAAATTCTATGCATGTGTTCCTGAACTCATTTATTTGTTGAGTATTTTGTATGTTTCTTCCTCTTGGGTTTACTGTAAAGCACACCGAGCTAACCTTTATATGAAATGTGCCAAAAATTTGAATTGATTAAGACAGCAATACATGTTAATCACCAGTCCATATTCATGAATCTTAAACTATTTCTAACCTCACTCATTCACTTTTTTCTCCATATGTTCTTACCTGCATTGTGCTGTAGATCCAGGGAAGGAGACTAGTGACTTTGGTGTAAACACCTGGCTTGTTTTTCAGACCACAGCTGTCTCCCCAGCTGGTGATCCCCACCAGGTACCAACGGTTCCCACTCTCACACATGAGAGGTCCACCGCTGTCACCCTGTCAAAAGAAACATATTTATGTAGTTTTATACATATTTAAAGCACCATGTATACACACCTCATTACCATACTCCTGTCCTGTGTCTTTGATAGTAGCTCCTCACCTGACAGGAGTCGCGGCCTCCCTGAAGGGTCCCAGCGCAGATCATGTTTCTGGTCACATCACCAGCATACCCATGGCGGCTGTTACACAATCCTGTAGAAATGATGCCCACAAACACCTCCATCAGCTCTCTGGAGACAGTGGCTTTATTGGAGAAAAAAATAAAACCAAAATATGGTCATTCATTTTGCGAACAAGACTGTAAAATATTTTAACATAGCAACAGCCCAGCAACAACAACATTTATTCTGCACATGTCCATCAGCTGCTTATTTGAGGTCCACACTCGTCATGTCTTGAAGTTTAGTTTCTCGCCAATAGATAATTTTTCTCTTAGTGGTTCCAGACTTTATTCTGCTGTCTGTGCCCAGCCTATACCTGATGACTATCCTGCTCTTTAACTACTGCCCGGACTGCCCACGCTCTATGGAGCCGTCTGTCTGGTCAGACTGCATTTTTGTATACCTCTTGTAAGCCTGCCCTATTGACCTATAATAGCTAGGTGTGCCTGCTATTTTCAGGAAGAAGGCTTTGTTTTAAGGGTTAACAAATCACTGTTGTTGTCTGGGAAAAACAAAAAAAAAGCTTGAGATATTCCATTTGATATTTGGTCTAACAAGAATAAACAAGCCCTTAACCCAGACACTATCTCTTAAGATATGTGTATGTTATATGCAGGCCTTCTGTAGAATACAACAATTATAAAACAGTATTAGATCAACACAAGTTACACTCAAGAGTTAAAAGGCAGACTACTGGATACATTTTTTTTGATGAATGTGACAGATTGAAAAGTTGTAAAGAAATAACCTTTAAAATAATAATGAACCTAACTTTGTTAATTGTCACATAGATAAAAGTGTATGTGGTTCCATATATCAGCTCACCTTTGTCCACGTCAGTTACGCCGAAGCCTGTCGTCCAGCAGCGGGTTCCGTGGGAAAAACTCAAGTCAAAAGCTGGCAGACAAACTGGCTGCACTTTATCTGAATAAGACAAAAAAGACATTTGAAACTATGTTAAAGAATAAAATAACTTTAGACAGAAGCAGACAGATACATATGCGCACACACACACACACACACACACACACACACACACACACACACACACACACACACACACAGAAGAGGATTTCCATGGTACTCTTTTACTCTTCGTTCTTTTTTCACTTACAGCACAATAAAAATATAATTGGGAATGTTAAGATATTTACTTTATCAATATAAAATTCTGTTGTGATCAAAGTTGTAATAGTTTTTGCTTCTTCATGAGTTTTTTTTTTTATCATTATTTCGTTTTGACTTTTTGCTTTCAATTTCAGTTTAATTTTTATTTGTTTTTAATGCTGATTTGTGACTTTAGTTGTTTTGTTTTTTTAATCCAACCTGTGGCTCCTTTCCCACATGTGATTCCACTCTCTCTCTCAACCCTGATTTCTGACTATCCACTTATCTATCTCTAAATAAAGGCATAAAAAAAGCCCAAAATAAATGTAAAAAATAATGGGATACTTGTCAGGGGGTAGAGCCAAACGGGACAGAAATTGTAAACATCAAACTTTGAAGCTTGATCCAAAGGCAACTGGACTGGTTGAAGATCTTGAAGATGTTTCACCTCTCCTCTGAAAGGCTTCTTCAGTTCTAAACTATCTGGAAGGTGGAGCTAGAAATGTAAGCCTCTGTGGATCATTAGCATGCTAATGATCAAGGATGACTCGGATGAGAGTCATTAATATAATATATATATATATATCTATATATATATATAGATATATATATATATGCTATTAACATAGCAATAAGTAAGGTCTTTTACCTGCTTTTTGTAACATAACAATGAGTAAGGTCTTTTTACCTGCTCTTTTGTAATGTTAACAGACAAAGAGTAAGGTCTTTTACCTGCTTTTTGTAAAGTGTCTCGAGATAACACTTGTTATGAGTTGACGCTATACAAATAAAAATTGATTGATTGATTGATTGATTAGCTGAGTCATTAACCTAGTTTTCACCTAAAGCCGTTACCACCCCCAGTCATCTGTTGGACAAGTTAGTGAAGTAAGTGAGTGAAACAGCTTCACATGATTGATATCCTCAGAGCTGTTCTTGTAATATTTACATTTTACAGTTCATTAGGAGCCAACTGGATGACCAGACTTTGACCCCAGCCTCAGGTGTTTCTGTATAGGCTAAATATTATTTGTAATAAAGTGAAGAAGTGACTGACTGTTGAAGACAACGGGTGACTTGAGCTTGAGCAGAGCGATGTCTTGGTCATGAGTGGTGCTGTTGTAGTTATGGTTGAGGATGATCTTCTCCACCAGGTAGGGGGAAGGCAGCGAGTTCAGAGACACCACTCCGCCATACACCTTCAAGTCATGTGTTGAGTGACTGTTTCCGCGACAAAGGGAAAAGGAAATAACATTTTTTTATTGAGGTGAGAAATTATATTTTACGTTTACAGCTCTTTGAATCTTTGGTCTTATCACCTAAAATTAATAATTTAACAATGTGGACAGCAGCTTAAAACAAGTACTATGCAGCAAAGTAAACATGATTATGTAATTACTGCAAAACTGGGCATTTAAAAAGACAAGGTGTTACATTTTCTGCTTCAGTCACCTGGGGATGCAGTGGGCAGCTGTAAGCACAAAGTCCGGAGAGATCAGGACTGCTCCACAGATGTGTGATCCTCTGAGGTGGAGCGACAACTGCCAAGGCCACTGACCCGACTTAGCGGCGGTCCCCCCGATGATCCGGGCTGTGGACTGCTGCTTACCGCAGTCTGAGACATGAAGTCAACGTGAGATACAATACAAAACACAAGACCCATCGAAATAAACCTTCATATATTATTAATGACATTTTCAGTGTCGTTCCATTTAAAAATATATATTCTGTAATATTTAGAATATTTTCATTTTAAATGTGTTGTAATTGTAAAATCGTGTAATAGTGCTTCTGCCTGCTTTGGCCAAGGCAAACTTAAAAAAAATATAATCTAAATGAGATTAGATAAATACATAAATATAAATAAATAACATAAATGTTTGTGCCATTATTCATTATCATCATGAGTTTTTCTAAATAAAGGTAATAGCCACCTCTTATGGTCTTACAGGTTTCTATGTGAAAGCAAAATGTGTACAGTGGATTGCTGAGGGTGTTGAAATGGAGCAGTATCACTCAAATGATCTTTATTTGTATAGCGCTAATTCATAACAAATGTTATTTCGGTACACAAAAAAGTAGGTAAAAGACCTCACTCTTTGTTATTTAATAAGTATTCATCTGTTTACTTTGTTCTCAAGTACGGGGTGAGGTAGCAGGTGTTGACAGCTTACCTGATTGTGTTGGATATACTATGTTGCATACATAAAGAATCAAAATACTGATTTCTGATTATTGCACTCTTTCTTTCTGCGTCTCCCTCTATCCCACTTTCCAAGCCCATCACAGCTGCATCAGATGGTTGTTCAAACGTGATCCTGGTTCCGCTCGAGGTTTCTGCCTGTTGAAAGGCAGTTTTTCTTTGCCACTATTACTTTGCTTAATGTTGCATGATGGATTAACTTCGGCTCTTTGTATATAGTATAATAAAGAGTAAGTTCTAGACCTGCTCGTTTTTGTGACGTGTCTTAGGATAACATTTGTTGTGAATTTGCGCTACAGGAATAAAGATTGAATGAGTCATTTTAAATGATATTGCTGGATTGTAAATAGCTAGGTGCACTGAGTGTGTGAAGCAGATACAGAGAGAGTGATAGAGCTCATGTTGGTCGTGTGCAACACATGACTCTATGAACAGATGGAGGCTGCTTACCAGTGCACTGCAGGGAGACAACCTTTTGGTTTGGACAGGATGGACTGCGTAATGCCACAATGAGAAAAACATGTTCATATCTTCATTTACATGCAATGAACTGCTGCTATTTTGTATTACAAGCAAATACGAATAAAAAACAAGTGGGGTTTTTTTCCCACAGCTTTCACGGGCATTGAACGATTTCATGATAAACTGAGATTGGAGGGATCATACATGGGTTCTGAGCTGTGAATTAAATCTGACAGCATACCTGATTTTAACTTGACCCTGGATAGGCACTGATGATTTGCCGGTCATTATCAGAGCAGTAGACGTGGTGTCTGTTGTTGATTTGTAGGAATAGGAGCTGAAGAGAGAGAGAGAGGGGCAGTTCAGAACAAAGAACAAAATACACCTGCACATGAAGAGGTTGTTTTGTTGAAACGAAGCCTGATTGGGTCTGAAAACCCATTCTGATTGTGTCACAGTGAGACACCCTCCAGAGTGGCCTCCAGAAAATCAATTCATGTCCAAACACAGAGCAGCAGGTGGGGAGATATTGAGATGGATCTCAGTGGGTAAATTACAGGTTGGAGATAGAAACCCACATGTTAGTTACTGCTGTTGAAATAGGGTCTGGCAAAATGACTCGATTAATCGCTCCTAGCTAGCGCCGAATGAAAATGTGGAATGGTTATAAATACTCCTTCTCCGAGACTATTTTAAATGTATCGTTTACCACACTTCTGATCAGGTAAGCTTTGAGTGAAAGTGACGATTCTTTACTTTCTGAATCCTAGCTGAGCACAGGTTTGATTGGCGTGGCTCTGGTTCCAGTCACTGTAGCACACTGGTTGGAAGCTGCCATCTTCAGCCGTCTTGACCTGTAGCTGGCCATCACTTTTAAACCTCACTGGAGAAGACAAAACAAAGCAAACAACTGAGATGATGGCTCTTCTGTGGGTTATGCTTAACACGATGTGACGGTTATGTGGAGCAGTGAAAGTAAAAATCAAACAGGAAATAAACCAGCCTCACTCGGCGACTCTTAAGAAATGCAAGCATGTTGCTATATTCTCCCCCATTTCCTAAGTGTCCCCTAATAAGTCTGGTTCTGGAGAGACCTGTTTACTTACCACAGTTTGTTTCATCAGTTTCAAAATCGCAGTCGCTTATCCCGTCACATTCCACTGTATTGTTTGGGCAGAAGTCCAACCTTGAACTTGGGTTCACAAAAGTTTGACTATTGTGATTGTTGTTGGAGTAGTCTCCTGGTGCGAAGCGGGTGCCAAAACGAACTGTGGGGATGGAAAGTAACTCAGTAATGAGTGGGAAGAAGGCGTGAGGGACATTATTGTTAAAATTGACCAAAGCCAACCTCCAGTCGATGAAAGGATATTATCTCTCTCCCACTGATTTTAAACTACTCATCAAATCTAAATACGTTTTCCTTCTTTTCTATTTTTTGTATCTCTTTGTTTAAGTTTTCACTCCCTTATTTTACATCTTTTTTTCTTATGCTTTCATTTCTAAATACCAAAGTTGACTTCTAGCACCTTCCTTTTTTTTACCCCAGTGTTGAAGTATTACAGGAAGTTCTGGCTGGTAGATTGAGATAGAACAGGGGAGAAGGACAGACAAATGGATCTGTCATGTATTGTGTTATTAAACAATAACAAAAAAATTATATTTATATATTCTTGAGGGGGGAGCAGATAGCCTAGCATTTAGGTCCCGCCCCATGTACGGAGGCTATAGTCCTCCAAGCAGGCGGCTTGTTTTTATAACCAACCCGTGGCTCCTCCCCTGCATGTTAAATCTATCCACAGTCCTACCAAGATAAAGGCATAAAAAGCCTCTCCAAAAAAATCTATATGTTTATATGCTTGAGGGGGGAGATTAAAGCCAAATCTAGAAAGGAAGTAAGAACCGTATAATTTAAAGTTAAATGGATAATCACATTTTTATAACACTGAACATGAGCAACAGCTTGAGCTTAATAAAAACTCAAATAAAAAATATACAATATAATACATTTAGACAGTGAACATTGGAAGAATGCTGACATAAATGGAAATTATGAAAATATCTAAAACCTTATATAACTTCATCTCGTTCGAACATGCAGTCCTTTCTAAAACAATGCTTACATCCAAGTTACATACAAAAATCAAAGTCATTAGAACCCCAGGCGCACCAGCGTCCCTGTGATTAATAAATACTTATATTCAGCTACAGTAGATGAAAATAAATTTGAGCTGCAAAAGAAGATAAATGACCAGTGGTCTGAATCTGGATAAACACAGCTTACCTCCAAGCCAGATGGCAAGAGCCAGCAGGCCGACCACCAGTAAGCTTCCCCCTGAGCCTCCAAAACACTGTGCATTATTGTTGCAGCACCTCCTCCTCTTTTTGCTGGGGACTGGAAACAGACAATACACAAAAATATGCACGAACACACATTAGTATTCCACCATGTGTCTTAATTTGTACACCTAAATGCAGGAAAATAAAGACACTTGTGCGAAACTCACATGTGCTTGTTGTTGTGACTTGGGGAACAACCACATGTGTTGGATAGCGGGGGATGTAACGTGGATGGTTTAGGGGTGTCAGGCCTGGACCGACACCATACACAACCTCCTCATAGGACTTGAGGGGAGGCAGGGTGTGTATTGAAGTGGGGTAGTAGGGGGGAGGGGGGTCTTTCTGTGATGCAGAGACAGCAAAAACAAAAACAAAAATCATTATTAGGTAGTGCCCCATAAAATACAAGGTTTCAAAGCCCTGTAGGTCCAAAGCCCCATTAAATATCAAGTCTCAAGAGGATATAACATCCAGTGTAGGGCCTACACAAGCAAATTTGTGCAACCAACCAGTTGACTTGAAATGCTTTATTAGTATTTTGGGTTTGAAAGTGTCCTTAGGGAAGTCTTCGGCCTAAGCAGAAGTTTGTACACATTCAAAAAGTTTAAGGTTTAAAATCAACGGTTTGGCTTCTATTTTCATATATTTTATACTTTTGTTTGGTGATGTTTTTAATGATCTGTACTTTTTTTTTACTATGAAGCATTTTGAGTAACTCCATATATATATGATGCTCCATAAATAAAACTGCCTTGCCTTAAGATACATTTATTTATTGTGATATACCACACAGTGCAATGGAAAGATTACCACTTTGTAGCTATAATAAATAATACAATTAAATAGAGAGAAACTAGAAAAGGCCACACATTGGTGTTTTTGGTTGCCATGGCCGCACACATAGCCCATTGTCCCCCCTACCATCCTCACACTTGTATCAAGCATGTGCTAAAGTCCACACCTGGCTTACCACCTTCTGCACAAAGACACAAGTGAGGCTTCCCGGCAACAGTGACTAAAGGTATCAGGTATCCACAGTTCATTTCCTCATTTTTTGTTTTTCCTTATTGATTCACACTTCTCAGAAACCATATCAATTATGACAAACAAAAAATTCAATCAGTGTTTTTAGAACACTTGCAGGTTTACATTTCCTCAAACAAATGGTTAAGAAAGGCAACTAAAACGAGAAACTGTGTTTATAG
Source organism: Labrus mixtus (assembly GCF_963584025.1). Classification (NCBI taxonomy): domain Eukaryota; kingdom Metazoa; phylum Chordata; class Actinopteri; order Labriformes; family Labridae; genus Labrus; species Labrus mixtus. The sequence goes on from NC_083620.1 coordinate 16,592,375, forward strand.
AAATTCTACTTTAATACTACTCTCATCGCTTTGAGCCAACGCGTGAATACAAAACAAATGAAGGTGTCAGAACAGAATAATGTCATGTTCTATGTTCTGTACAAGCCCAGTGCCGTCTTTGGGATTTAACATGTAAACTGGAGTACATAGAGGTTCTAGGTTTTAATTTTCAGTTCAATTGAACTCTACATGGATAGTTGCACCATGTACTTTTTTATTCTAAGTTCAGCTACGTGCAACTTGCAAAGATTCAAGCAGGGACTAAAGTTTCTAGAATGTGACTAAACCTGTTGGAGCACAATTTGGCGTAAACACCCGTTTAAACACCTGAGCATTTACAGAAAGTACTTAAGGAAACAAATTTCAGAGAAGTCATTATTATTTTAAGTAGAGCCTTGAACAGTGGCCTCACAATATCTGCTTCTAGCAGTGAGAGAGCTTAGATTGAATTTTTGACATGCAATCACGATCTCCATTGCTGGTTCTTCTTCATTCTCGTTGGCTTTCAAAAGAGCATTTCTATTGCATGCTGATCAAGTTTCAAAATATGCCTAAGAGCAACAAACACTTTGCTTAATGGAAATAAAAATGGCCGAGCTACAAAGAAAGTGTGGAGGAACAGGTTTATCATATTTCCAGGTAGGGTACACTTGGATCATCTTGCATTGTTTGCCTGTTGGTCATTATTGTGGAAAATTACTTAAAAACATTACAATGATGAAGCATTCACATTACATTTACAACATTCAATATTACAAAAAATATAAGTAATAAAAAATAATATATAACAAAAAGACTACAATATTCCTCTTTTAGAAAACCGAATGCAGATTGAGTCAACTGAAAATGTTAATTTGGGAAAATTTGGGAAAAAATAAATCCCATTATTCAGTGGGACATGCTTATTTTTATCAGTTTTTTTTAAGATCTATTTTGGGGCTTTTTGTATCTTTATCAGAGAGATAGGACAATGGATGGAGTCGGATATCAGGGTGAGAGAGAGGGGGATAACATGCGGGAAAGGAGCCACAGGTCGGATTCAAACCTGGACCGCCCGCTTGGAGGACTACAGCCTTCATACATGTTGGAACTAACCACTGCACCAAGAGCGCCTCGAGGGACATGCTCATGTTGAAATATGTCCCATGGAGGTCTGATGGAAAAACCTTGTATCCCATAACTTGGGATACTTCAAAAGCTTGAATAAAGTGGGGTTTTTTAAGTCAAAGGGCTGCCTGTAGACAATCTAAAACAGAAAGAGACTTCATTGCTGTCTGGCAGGTCAATTGAAAAACAAATGAAACCTCTGATATCACCCCATTATCTCTGCAATAATCAGAGCACTTCAAGCCAGAGGAGGCCACACAACTTTAAGAGCACATAAAGACACTGAAACTGAAAACTGAAAAGCAGATAAACACAACAAAGACACCTGTTCAGAGCCTGAGGGACAGGTGAGTATTGATTACAGAGGAAGTATGACAATTGGTTAGAGGAAGGTTGGAGTGAGAAGAGAAATACTGAAGAAGAACCTACCGAATCAATGTTTGCCATCAAGCTCAGGTCAGCAGAGAAAGGCAAGTGGAGGTCACAGCATGCGGATGGAGCTTTTTTTGTTTTGTTTTTTTACATCCAACTTTTTATGCAGTAGTGGAGCAGCGGTTAGGGCATGTTGGTACCACATTAAACACGCTCTCTCCTCTCTCTTTCCTTCTCCTCTGCTGTCAGCTTGTCACTGACCCTCGTCTAACACAATTACAGGTAGTTCTGCCTTCCCCCTCCCTGCTTGACACCTCCCACACCCAGCCTCCATCATTCTCTCAATCCTTTATTCTCCTCCTCACAGAGACAGGCGCACCCTGTGCACTACTTTCTCACCTGCCAGACAGGTTTTTATTTTTTGTTGCAGCCTGAGCTTGTTTCAAATGACACCATGCAGCTAAGCTAACAGCGCCCTCAACCCAAATATATGTATTTCCCCAAGAATTCAGACAGTTTTTTTTTAAAGCTGCAGCTGAATGGTTCATACAATTTACAATTAAAAAAACAACAAAAAAAAAACAAAGCTGACCTCCCTGGTGTCATGAGGAATTTCAGTGTTTTTCAGTGTCTGTACGGTATAAGGAAATTTTGCCATTGTTTTCAGTTTGCAAATACAAGAAGAGGCATGGCTTTACAAGTCTGTATAAGTACACTTTTGTATCTGTGTTTATATGTAGTTTAATGTGTATTGTTGCAGGGCACTCTTGGAAAAATGAATCTTAGTGTCAGTTTGTCCAGCCTGCCAAAATAAAGGCTAAATAAAAAAAATAAACAATTAGATTCCACATTCCTAGAGTTAAATCAGATGTGTCACAGGTTGTATGAGGAAAAGCTTGAAAAAAAAAGCGTTGTCATTGTATCAAGGAAATAAAGCTAATGATTAATTGACGTGTTTGCTGGAGGTGTTTATGTTTAAAGCTTTGTCAGTCACTCTGGGTGTTGCTGTTTATGTGTTTACAGGAAAGCTGTCTTTGAATTATAGCTTCCTTTTTGCTTTTAAACTTTCAGATGTGTATCTTTTTCTAGTCTCACATGTGTTTACAGTTTCACTTCTCAAAATCCTCTCCCAGCCTGCAATGGGCCTTCAGTTTTGAACATCACCCCTCTTTTCAGCTGAAACCCATTATATCTGCTTTTGCTTTCTGCTCACAGCCCTTTAGTGTAATGACTCACAAGCAGGTACTTTTCAGAGTCCAGAGATGGCTATCCTGTGTGGCTTTGCTGTGTCCTCTTTTCTTAGCAAAATGTTTTATTGTAATTGGGACAATTACATAGTGACTGTTCTTGTTTTATTTGTCTATTAAAGACATATTTATAACACAAATAGTAAACATAGGGCTTCATGGTGGCCCTGAGGTCTTTGCATACCACATAACCACAGTGTCCCAGATAAAAACTGGAGAACATTTTGTGTTATGTAACCTCCTTCTCTCTCCGCATGTGTCCTCTGTGTCAAGACACTATACTAATACATAAGAAGGTCAAATGATCACAAGTTATATCAGCAGATAGAGCACATCAATAGTTCATATCTAAGAGGGTTGTATATACTGAGTGCTAGTCTAAATTGAGAGACCGTAGGTGTTCAGTCAAACTCTGCAAATCTATCTTTAATTTCATGTTATTTGACTCGTTGTGAGCTTCATTAGTGAGATCAATCACAAGATTCAAAGAAGGAAACTTTCTGTTTTAGTCACGGCTCAGATTTACTCAGCAGTTCTCTATCAACCTGTGAGATTGAAATCCAAAAATGTCACTGACACACAGGTCCATGTTTTAGTGTGTTTAAAATTACAAGGAACTAAAACTTGATCAGTCACATGAGGCGAGAAACAGAAGTTGAAACTTCGTGGAGATGCATTAGGGGAAAAGTACTTCCAAGAATTGTAATAATTGAGATATAAAATGTATTATTAATAATAAAATAATAATAATTAAGAATTGTAAATAATTATTGTAATAATTTAAGCACTGATGCTTCATAAGAGTAAAAAATAAATAAAGATTAACTTAATATCCAACTTTTCCTCACTCTAGGCCTACTTATACTGGAATTGTATGTGCTGTGTGTTTACATGCGACCTCTCAATGCAGTTCAAGAGGGCTGAATTGCTAGTATTAGGTCAACCTGCAAACAGCAAGAGTTTGGGCCTTAGAGGAGCAACATGTAACTCTGACACCTAGCATTTAAAATGGGTACTGCAGTCCACATTCAAAACATTAAAGAGAGCTGTCTCCCCCCTGTCCTCTCCTCTCTAGAGTCGATGTGCACGCAGGTTGCCATGTCGCAGACACTGAAGCTTCAGTGTTTAGCCCGCTCTGCATTAATCTTAAAAGACACAAGAGACACATGCCCATGAAGGATTTTAACAGTGGGTTTAGTTTTCAATAGGGCTGTTGGAGTGAAATTCAGGATTAGCATATAATTTAAAAAGTAAAAAACAAAACTAAAACATTCAAATTTGAAAGCTGAAATCAGTATTTAAGTAAGTGTTTTTATTTTTGTAAATATGTTTACTACTGTTCCTGAATTGCACCCCTTGGCCTCGAATTTACACCAATTTCCATCTTGCAGGATGTGGATTTAAGGATTCTGGATGCGAACTTAAGCCAAGGCACAGGATTTCGAGCCATGCAACCAGTGAACATAACGTGTAACTACATGCTGATTAAGGAATTGGAAACTGGAAGTGTACTATATATATATATATATATATATACATCCATATTTAATATTAATAATAAAATCTGAGCATAACAATTAAAATATTTTTCAAAAGTTATAAATGATAAGGAATTCAATTTGAATGGGATTTTTACATGAAGATTGACCGCCCTAGATTCCAAACAGGATCATGATCACAACCTGGGTAACATCTGGAAAAGAAGTGCTGTACAAACAAAGGACAAGCAAGACAGTCTGGTTGATTTAAAAGATTTAAAAAGCATCCACAGTTTGAGGAGAATTTGTCATAAAATAATCTTGTTTGACATTAATGAACAGAAGTCAAATCTAGATAAAGTATTATTTTTTATTTTTTAAGAGCTTTGTACATGACATTTGCAGCATGTAAATGAAATTGTGAGAATTCCCCCCCATGATACATTTTTCATTTTAAAATCTGCAGGAAAGAGATAACTGAGTTGCAAATGTTGAAGTGGCGTGTTAGCTCCAAGGTCACTGTGGTTTGAAAGAGTCAATACACAAACAGATTTTTCACCCCGCTGAAATCTTTGAAAAGGTCACGGCTCTCATTATGACACTCTTCATTCAATTTTAGTGTTTAACTTAACTGTTTGACATTTTAATGCAATACAAAAAAGGTCAATGCTCCAGCGTCATACATGAATACTAAGAATACAAAGAGTTATATGTCTGTGATGTATATATAATAATGATGATTGAAGTTATTCCTTTCTTTTGTCTTTAACTCGTGTTTGATTTGTTTCTTATACATATTGATTTAATCAATTACATTATAAGTGTGTCATTTGAGTTGCCCTTATTCTTCTTATGTCATCTTAACCACTGATCTTTGAAAGAAACAATTGCACTGCAGCCAGCCACAACTGATGTGTTTCATCAGCTATCAGAGTTAATATGTAGCTTTATAGGCATGCACACACAAACTAAACCTGACAAAAACAGAAGATGTGTCTTCTTCTGAACCAGGTTGTTTATCTCTAAAGTGCCTCTTTTATTTGACAATGAAAAGTAAATCAACGGGGAATCCCTGAAGGCTTCCTCTTCTGTATTGTACATACACAACCTGCTGGGAGTGTGGAAAGGGGAAAAGAAAAAGAGGAAGGAAAAGTTTTTGGTGCGAGAGAGAAGAAACTACCAGCACGTCACTGATCTGTTCTGAACAGGAAGTGTGTCATGAGAGAGGCAGTGGAGCTGAGCAAATGAGGAGAGCAGTTGGGGAGAACTGTGTAGTTTCAGTCATCAGAGGAAAAAAACAAGCTGTTTCTTCTTACTTCTCTCACAGATGAAGGGACACCACATCAGCGAGAGGACAGCTGCTCCACTCTTTAAACATTTATCAACTCGTCCGTGTTAGCTGGAAGATTATAGGCGTTAAGAAGAAGAGATGTTTGTAAAGTCTCATTTGCCTCAATTTCAAATGGAATAAGGGACTTTCTGATTGCTGCTGTGTGGATTATGACTGATCACATCGAACGAAATGGATAAGAGCAAGAAGACGGCATTTCTTGCCTTTCTGATGATCTATATAATCAATGTGTCAGGTAATTATAACTTTTAAAACTTTTTAGATTGTGATTTTCAGATTTTTATTTATTTATGATTGTCTTTTTTTGATCCATTCTGATGAAACCTTCTGGTTTGAACCTTAATATGGTTTCTAGAATGGAAACATGAGTGGGAAAAAAGGGAATTTTATGAAATATTTATTACAGTTTTGTTTCTTGTTCAAAGAGTTAAAGTAAAAAAGGGTACATTTCTGACTCTTTGAAAAACCCAAATTGTCATTAAATCTTATAAATGATTTGCAAGACAACTGTATTTTGTCAACTTCCTTTTGAATTTTTGAAGGCATTTGAAGACAATGATTGTTTATTACATTCTGAAATAAAACTAGTACAAATGTCTCCTTTTTTGCCATATTTTATGAACTTTCTGAAGTTTAAATTGTCTTATAATGACCAGTAAATGTGTATATTTGCCTTTTTTTTCTGTAACAGGACTGGATATCCCTCGGCCTGACAAACTGGTGGTGAATATTATGGATGGGGAGGTGATAGTAATGTGGGATGATCCTGTGGACCTGCCCTCAAACCCCAAATACAATGTACAAATGGCAAAGTATGTTTCACTTAAAAATATCAACGATTACAATTCAGAGTTATGTTCTTAAGTGTTCATTTTCAATTCCCAAGCAACCTCTGTTATTTTGCTTCATTGCCACAGTACTGGTTATGAAACAAATAGATTCCTCTAACATTTTAAAAGAAATTGGCTCAATGTTGAGTCTTCTGTTTATTGAAATGCTTTATTTTTTCAGATAGTGACTGATGTATTTTCGTTCCTTAGGTACGGCAATAAATGGGTCGAGGTGGAAGGCTGCACAAGGATATCAAGGACCTATTGTGACCTCAGCAGCCATATACACGATTATAGCTCTGCCTACAAGGTCAGAGTTCAGCTGGTCTCAGGGGATGATGTGTCTGGATGGACAGTCAAGTTGAAATTTCTTCCAAACACAAGTTAGTTTATTTGTTCCTTGTTTGGTCTTACTTTGGCTAGTGTAATTCGGGAACACCATAGCATTTCTCTTACCTTTTTTGTTTCACACAGGTGAATTGAGTCCACCCTCCTTCACTATGATGGCGACCTCCAGCACTCTAAAGTTCATTGTTCACCAGAAACCCATTCTCAGAAAACTCTTTCCTTATGGAGTCATCTACACCGTCTACCTGGAGGAGACAGGAGAGGAAAATAAGGTGGGCATCAGAATTCGATGTGAAGAAACTATCCATGAATATTGGTATATAATGTAGCACTCTTAAATAATTGGCAGGATTATTATACGATCTAATCTACACTGCAAAATGGCTAACCATGCATTTTGATTTTACCACACAGACGACAACAGCTTACCTGAAAGATGACGTTGAGGAGGAAGAGAGGAGTACGACTTTCACTTCTCTCCACTGGGGGAAGGTGTACTGTGTCAGCATCAAGGTCGAGGGCAGTGGAGCTCTCACCACCAGCCCTGTAACCCCTAAACAGTGTCTGCAGCTACCAGAGCAAGGTAAAAAAATAAAAAATAAAGTAATGATAGTGTGCACCTGAGAGACAGCAGCACGGAATAGCAATCAGAGATTGTTGTTTCAGATTAGATTAGACCAAAGGCTAAACTAATAATACCAGGCCATTGCTGCTAACAGGCTGTTAAAACTATAGAAGTTAGTCTATATGGAAAAAACTCAAAAATAAAAATATGGCTACATCCATTTACTGGTTAGCATACTTTCAAGAAACACTGGAAACAGTGATATACAGCTATCCTTCTCTGATGGAATAGAATAATCTGTCCGCTAGCACCTCATAAATTCACAAATGTCTTAGCTTTTTCTCAATATTTTTATTCAAGCACATTGAGTTTATCCCTATATGACTACAATTTGATTTTTTTCATGTTTTCTGTCTGCATTTACAATCGTTTATGCTAAGTGAATTTAGCCAGCAAAGGAATATTGATCCCGCTCTCATCTTGCAAGCTTAATATAAAGCTACAGCTAGCAGCTTAGCATAAAGACTGAAAAGAGTGAAAAACAGCTATCCTGATTTGCTAATGCAAAATTTGCCTGCCAGCTCTGCTCAAGCTAACAGTAACAATGCTATAGCTTGTTATTTTAATCTTGTTTAAATATTACCCATGGTTGATTATGATACTTTTTTGGGGGGCATTGCATTTCTGGACTTTTAGCTTAATTAAGCTAGCAAGGTGCTGACAGCAGCTCAGTCCTCCTATCTTACATTCAACTGTTAGCCAAAAAGAAGTTTTGATTTTATTCAAACCATTAAACTATGGCCTTAATAAAAGGTTTATGAGAAATTAAGTGCGTAATATGATGCAGGTTAACTTCAGCCTTTCACCTTGAACAATCTTGCTTATGATGAACCTTTTCTTGTTGTTCTTCCCTACAGAATATTTCATAATTGCTGTATCATCCCTTTCCATCATGGGAGGACTAGCCTTTGTTGCCATCATGGCCGCACTCCTACTCTGTTACTTGAGACGTCCAGAGAAAACACCTACTGCATTGGTAAGCACATTAATAGATCCACTGGGACTGCATTGCAGCTGCTCAGATGGTTGCAAGACATTTTTCCTGATGGGAATATTCAAGAACAATAAAAATGACAACCTTTCTTCTTTTCGCTCACTTTAGAAACCTCCTGTTAGCCACTGGCTTCCTCTCTCGGTTGGAGAAGGAACAATGGAGGTCGTTACAGACAAAGGATGGTTACTGTCAAGTTATAAAATTGAAAAGAAAACCTGTGTCAAAGGGCCAGAGACACATGTCAACATAACAGAGGACAATGACGAGGAGGAGAGAAGGACAAGCATGGACAGTGGGGTCAGCATGGAGTCCAACTCTCTAACAAACAGACAGGGAAGTCCTCCATTGAGACAAGAGGACAGTGGCTGTGGGAGCTTGGGAGGACCAGAGAGCTCCACTAGCAGTCAGAAAGATTACCCTCTGAAAGAAGAAAGGACTAATAAAGACACTGAAAGGAACATGGAGGACATTTGGGTGAGAATGGGCTGCCAGCTTGATTCTCCTTCTTTGAATCTGGACGGTCAGGACAGTGGGTTTCTGAAGGGGGTAGTTTCTGGAGGCGATTATCAAAGCCAGAGCCCCTCTAGTGTACAGATTCAAGTCTGTGATGATCAAGAAGAGTTTAAACAGAAGCTTCCCGACTTGGCCGAAGTGATCACAGGCTACAGGGCTACGCCTCAATCCTGTATATGCTCAGGAGCAGGCCAGTGTACTTGGTGCCATAAACAAGGACATTATGGTGCTGAAGTTATCAAACAATACAGAGCTGTGTGCTTTGAAAATGAACTTTTGAGCAGCAAAAGTGATTTTGTGGACTCTTACAACAGAGTGAATACTTTTTCAAATTATCCCCATAATACAAAAATGGACACCATCATGATCGATGACTTGGAATCAACTTTTATACAACTGAAGGAGACTTTTCCTCTGCTAACAGCACTGACACCGCTGCCCCTTGTGGAAAAAGGACAGGACTTCAATATGAACAATGTGTCACTCTCTCTCTGTGACGTACAGCTGATAACTGACTAATACACTGTGGGATGAAACATTGCTATTTATACATGTCTGAGTGCTACACTGCTGCAATACACACCTATTTTTAACTGGTAATTGGTAATGACACCCAATGGGTAATATGAAACACAAGTGTTATTTGAGGAGTAGAAATTGTGTAGTATGAAATCTAAAGAAATTGGGGGAAACTGTGAGCAGAGGCATGCTGTTATTGAGCAAAGGAAGGAAACTGAGGTTGAACCACACAGCTGCTGAGCAACAATGGTTGGCTGAAGTCTCTGGAGCTTAAAAAGAGATGCGGCATATATAGTCAAAGATTGTATTCAAATCCTATCTTTCTGGGTATATTAACATGTGACTTAAGTGCAGTTTGCCAGAAGTGAAACTGGTGTGGGGGCCAACACAGAGAAACGGTTTGACAGTTACGTGTTTTTGGAGATTCTCTGAATCCTCCCCGTCTTTGCCAACAATGAAACCCCATATCAGCAATCACACTTAGTTTCTGAACTAAGTTTCTGTTTTTCCCACTGTTTGAATATCAACACAATGTTAAATACTAGAAAGAGAAGTATAGTCCTATCAAGTGGTGTCAAACAAAGGCAGAATTAAGAAGCAAGTGTGTCTTTTCTAAATTTCAGTGATGTTAATGCCATTCACAGATCTTTGTAAATGCTCATGCATTTGTTGTGTATCAGCCATGTCCTTCAGCTTCTTGCCTGTAAAGCTCATACACTGCATTTTTGGTGAACAAAAATCTATTTATTTATTTTTTATAGCTGGGAATTTACTTGACTCTGCTCTTCTATGTGAGATTAAAAGAAATCGTCCCAGGGAATGTTCTGTGAATTTCAGAAATGTACAGACACAGACACACACACACACACAAAAGAAACCAAGCCAGTAAACATCTGACATGAAGTTTTTTTTCCCCACAGAAACCATGACTCAAAGAAACATGCAAACACAAGGAACATCCTGAAACAAAAAAAAAAGTGAGACACATTTGAAAATAAACATCATGGGTCACTTTGCTGTGCTTGGGATCCCCTTATGTAAATTGTGTAAAGAAAAATAGAGCAGTGGTTTCTCAGTGTCTAAACAAAGAAATAAACACTTCCTCTTTCGGGCAGCAGCTCGGTTAAAAAAAAGTCCCACTTCACAGTAAGTAAAGCAAGAGACCATGTTGTCAACAGGCTAAACTTTTCTAGTCATCTGTTCATTTATAAACCTTACCAAGGTTTAACCTTTTGATGGGATAAAGTGGATCCTTTTTGGAAACTCATGTTCACAGTGTGCAGTTCAAACAACAGGGGAAGGCTTTGGCTTCCTGTTAAGCCAAAACTGATCCCCCCAATTACATCCCTTTCCATCGTGTGCAATGCAAGCCCAAAACGCTTTTAAAAAGTTTATGTCTGCATTTACTTTTTAAACACTTTTGCTTCAATATCACTTCATTGTCATCTCATCAGCCTGTAGTGTTGTGATAACAGGATCATTTAAAGAAAATAATCATTGGAAATTACCTTTAAAAAAAAAAAAAGATTTTCTAAAGACTCCCAACTAATCGAAGTCAGAGATTGAATTTGTGGTTTTGTTTACTTTGTTACTTAGGGAAGGAGTAGTTTTAGACGTCCAGGTGAGATTAAACCATTTCTGATATCTCGGCCTCAGCTAGAAGCAACAAAAAAAAGTAACCAAAGGAAACAACCTTTTGCTCTCTGTAATGTTTATGTTGTTTATCACATAACCCCAAGATTAAAAAGAGAATTTCTCAAGATAACCAACATATGGCTGTCCTCGGCCTAAATCCAAATCTATTATAGCCATTGATTAAAAGGTACCTCGTCAATTTGTTTTCAAGGACTGCAGTTAACGCCTTGTCTAAAACAGGTGATGTCTAAAAACACCACTGGATGAAAAATACAAGTAGTACCCTTATGCAGTCTGGCAAGTGAAGTTAATAAGGTTACAAAATATCACAGAAAGTGGGAGGAATACAGGGTCCACATTTGTTGCCCTTGGGACCATCTGCAGGTTAATCTCACCCCTGTTTCCTACAATAGTGTAAATGTCACAGATTGATTTGGAACAGGACCATTGCATTTTTTTTTAACATAATCTTACAATCAAATGAAGTGATTATAAACTAAAACTTTTTCATGGTAAAAGATAGAGCATAAAGTTAATGAGTCAGACATAAAATATTGTTTAGAATGTTAAAAACCACATCGATTTCCAACCTATCTCAGTTACTGAATCAAGAACCTGACCTTAACTGAATTTAGTGTAGGCAGCTCCTCAGAAAAACACAAGATAGAGATAAATATGTTGTTTTTAGTTTCATAAAAAGGAAACCAATGATACATAACCATAGAAAGTATCAAAAAGGCAGCAGATATGTGACTTTGAAAGGAAGTCATCTGCAGTTTACAAGAAAACTCATCTGCCTGGTTCCTGTGGTTTAGGTGTTGCTGTCTGCCTCCACCATGACAGTTCTTCTCATCAGCAGACAAATATATATTGGTGTGTGTGTGTGTGTGTGTGTGTGTGTGTGTGTGTGCGCACACACACTCATATTACATTACAAATACCAAAACTGACTCAATGAAATTGCAAGTAAATTTATGTTTGAGATTAAATTCTGCACATGTTAAATCTGTGATACAGTAACATTACATTTAAATGAGAGTACAACTCTGAAAAATGAAAACTCAAGTTGTGTAAGAGCCAGAGATATGGTTCAAAGGCCTCACACAGAGTCATGTGAAGATAACGTGGGTGATTCCCTGCTTTCAGGTTATTCAGGTTAAAAGTCCATCAAGACCTCTAGCAGCAAAAAAAAAACAAAAACAAAACAGGAATAGATACAAAACAACCTGAAACAAGACGTGATGCTTGGGGAAAGTGACAGGCAAAGCAAACGTGTTCCATACGCTGGTTTTGCAGAACAAACCACCCCCATGGCGTCCGTCATTTTAAACCACTGCTGACGGAGAAGGGAGGAGGAAAGCTGACTTTGCTGTAAATGGAGAGAGCCTTACAGTTATTCAACCGTTTTAGAGAAGGATTTGAAAACGTGTGAAAGGCTGTGAGGACATTTCTACTTACTTGAACATTTTTTCTTTCAAAGACGGCTCTAGAGAGGAATAAGGAGAGGAGACATGTATGAAACTATCATATTTATCAAAACTCTAAATGTAGGCTGACAACCCCATCAGCATGTACATACATATTTTTGAAAATGTTCTGCAAAAAATACTGAACGCATGCAGACAGTTTTGATTTATTCCTGTAGCTTTTGAGATAGGCTATCTGTCACCAAGGAATTAGCTGTAGCTTAAAAGATATTTCAGCAACTTTGGATTTATTATCAGAGTAAGTCAGACGATTCCTTGCGTAGAAAAGTATTTAAAAGAAGTGTTCACAGAGTCCTTGTGTTTTTTTTCAGGGTAACAAGGTCCTTGACTTTTGCAGTTGTACTGAATAACAAGTTTCATTCATCTCCACTGTTTTAATTTGTATGTAAAATATTTTCAGATAAAATGAAAACTATCTGCATGACTCAAACCACCAGGGATGCTTTTTTGATAGATTTTTGGTGGTGAACTGATTCATTAAAGCTTCACTCACTCTTCTTCTTGCAGCAGTTTTTGCATTTTTTACATTTGTACTTGAAGCAGAATTGGACTATGGCAATGGTGAATAGGATCGCCAGAATTCCAAAGCCGACAGCGATGCCGACTGCGTTTGGGTTTACCCTGCTCCCTGGGGAGAAAAAATGAAGAGAAGTACGGTGATTAGTTTGGGCCATAGCTTTAAATATAAAAATCATCATACAAGCATTTGAATTACATTAAACAAGCTAGCTGAAACACAAAAGGTTCTTCTTGAATTTTTCAGGGTATATTTTCCTAACAGAAGTGAGTACCGACTAAACCAGCAGTCCGTCTGGCTGCCTGGGACTAACAGGATCAATATGTACTCGGTATGTTCATTATGAATGAAAATTCACTCTGATGAAATGAGATTGGAAAATCAATCTCTCGCAGATATGCTGGCTATGCTTTCATTAACAGACTTCACAGAGACACTGAAATGTCAGTGCAGAGTGCTACAGATTAAAATACAGCTCATGCATGACGCAAACAGCTGACATCTAAATCAGATTGTCATTTTCTTTCCTAACTTTCAAACAATCAGAACAAAAGAAACAAAGAAACTAATTTCCAGTACAGCTTTTAAATTTGATTTAGTTCTACAATAGTACACTTGGGCTGTTGTATCTTTAGGACTCTGTATGTTTTACGATATAAGCTGCTGGCTGACAAAAAAATAGCTATTTATAGTTCCACGGGAAAATAATTGTAGGTAGAAACCCAAGACAATTATACCAGCTAAGCATTTACAGTCACTTAATCCAAAGCAGCAAAAAGACAGCAGTGCTGTAAAAGAACAAGTCATTGTGTAGAACTTTGATTCTGAATAACTATGCAGAAACATGTTCTAGTCGTTTGTTCACATCACTCTTACAGTAAACAATTAAAAAGAAAAATCTCAGCTGTGAGACTCTTACCACTATTCCCCATCGTTGACTTGCCAGGGTGACCTGTGTTATCTCCTATCCGTCTTCTCCTTTCCTCCCAGACCACTTGATGCTCAGCTGTTGATCTTCTACTTCACTTTAAGTCCGTCTTTGGTAAATACTTTGTCTCAATGGTGAAGGATCAAAACAGAGAACTCTCACGTCTTCCTTCATTGCCTTCATCTGCTTATCCACATCCCCATACCAGTCATTCTTTTAAACCTGTTCATCTTCTTTCTTCCCTCTTGCCTTTTGTTCTCCACACGTCATTAGCAAACTTCAGAACAAAGTGGCTGATTGGCTGATGTTCTCACATGGACTGTCATGCTTCACGACTCTCAATAAAAACACTGGAGTACTTTCATACTAAGATATCCAGCTTACAGTGTGGCTGTCTCACTGAGACTTGAACACAATCAGAAATTCTTCAACATTCTGGTCTGCTCAGGCCTCAGGACACAGGCCTTCAGACTGCAGCGACATCAGGAAGGAACTTTCTTTTGTCCCTCAGGGTCACATGGCTCCAATGACAGCCTCGATCTCTGAAAATCATTATCTCACATCCAGGTGACCACACCTGGATAGAGTGGTGCATGAAGCCTCCTTCTGGACGGCTAGGACATTGCAACTCCTCATAATCATTAAAACAACAATGCAGTTTATAGATGAGCTTTTTAAACGCCTTTGAGTTGATGTATCAATGTATAGATCTATAACTATCTATCGCTACAGATCGAATATAGATATAAGAAAGATATCAGCTGATATTTTGGTACCAGATTTTTTGTCTCCCCAATGTCGATATCGTATCGGCCCCAGAAATCCCATCGGTCGGGCCCTAGTGATAACACTAGGTTGATGAATAACAAAATTTGAGTATTTAGCTCCAAATAAGTTTTTATGACAAAGGAAATTATGCCCGGACTGAAAAATGTGCCAATACATTACAAAACAAAATTTACAACAAATGAACTCCCCCCTAAAAATGAGTGATCCTTGATTTTGCTCCAGGATTTGGGGGGGGGGGGGGGGGGGGGGGGATTATCTTCATTGTCTCCCACTTACACAGTTCTCTGTCAATATACATGGATTTCCCTTCAACCAATCACTGAATTCCAGGACTGAAATTGTTTTCAAAATAGGTGCTCAAAACTAAGTACTGCAATTCATTTTGAAACCCATATCTATTTCTCAGATCATGAAAAGTAAGTTATGACTGTACACACCGTCTGATTTCACATGGTTTCCTTTACCCTTTGAAAAAAGGACATGTGAAAACAAGGCAGTTGTCATGAGAACCACACCAGTATAACAACAAAACACTTAGGCTACTCAAGAATTTAAGGCACAATAACTATGTATTTCAGCAAGCTGTGTAACATCAATTTGAAAAGCTTTTTTACATCTCAGTTGTCACCACTTATTATAAAGACGTTATCTGTTCCAAGCAGAGGAAAGTTCCTTCTAATTAACCAGTGTGGGCGATTCATATTCAAAATATTACACATCAGACCACAGATCATGAACCACAGCAAAGTTTTGAATGCTGCATAGTGGGTTTTTATCTACCCTTCATCTACTACCATGAATCTAATGCGGTGACTATCTCTTCTACTGATAAATATGAGTAACTCCTCGTACTAATCAGAACTAATAGACGCCCCCAGATTCATGAGAAAATTAAAGGTTTAAATTAAAGTTCCTGCCTCCATAACATCCACCAACTCAGCTCCATAGAAGCCTTATCAATGGATCCAAGTTTAAATATATTTAAGCTCCTGAGAGGAACTTTCCGTTTGTAATGATTTGGCAACTTCCTGTGGACAAAGCATTACTTCTTATTCATTTGCTAATCCTTATGTAGTATGACATAAAAAAGGCAATCTGTTGATCATTTGGCTCTAAATTAAAAAAGCTGAATGAACTGCTAATGTAAACAAAGGAAAAGGGGGAAACTTACTGTATGTGTAGTTGAAATGAAAAAGCATTTAATCAATTTGGGTCCATGTCTTTATGAGGTGACCGGAAACAGCAAGGAGAGAAAAGATATTTTCAGGAAATCTGTTGAATTACTGGTAAATGTGGTATGAAATTACAAGAAAACGGTTACAATTGTTTCCATCACACGACACGCATCACTGATCCTTTTAACAGTGATCAAGAAAATGAAAGCTCATCAGGCCCTTTATATGATGATATCCCATATCACTTTGTAGTCTTTATATGTTGCATATCAAGTGATACACATTTCCCAGCAGAAATCACATGAGCTTCCTGTTACTTTTACACTAGTCATTGAATATGGTTAGTGAGGTGAGGTGGGTGTAAAAAAAGGTGTTTGGTTTTCTAAAAGGTTGGGGTTTTTTTTATATTTGAACTTTAAACACAATTATGTCCACTTTCTTAATCTATCTTTAATAAATCATAAACTGATCTTTGAGCATTTGAGTCATTCTTCATTTGGATTCTAATTTGTCCTAACAAAAGTTTTTTTAATATGTCTATTAGTATACAACATGAGACTATAGGACACATTCCTTGGCGTACAGATAACCTTACGATGTTAATCATTAACCAGGAAGTTTCCAAACTGCACTTCCTTTCTCAGGCTGGATATCAAGTTTCACAAATTACACACCTGTGTGGACAAAAGAGTTTGGGTGCCTCAACTAGAAGGGAGACCTTAGTTTAGTGGCTTTGATGGTAAATTGTGGTGCTCGTGTGTGTGTGTGACAGAGAGAGAGAGAGAGAGAGAGACAATCTGATATAAAAGGAGGTCACAGATGTGGGATGAAGGAACTATGAAGTACGTTCCCAGTTCAAACAATTGAGGTCGGCTGAAGAAACTGAAGAAAGTTGCTAACTTTCTGACAGCAGGAAACTTGTTTTCCCCCCAACCTTCAGATGCTTTCATTGAACGCTGCTTTACAGGTGAGGAAGAGTGAGCTGATATAAGGAATGATTTCTGTGTGTGTTATCGCAAATCCATTTTTCTTCATAACCTTGACTAACAGTTTCCTAAATAAGTCATGTGTGTCTTTAATCACATTTCTGAAACAAAATAAGTATATTAATGGTGAAAACAGGAAGGTTTCACAGAGATATCCATGAATGTAATGAACCGTTGAGTTGCTGTGTTGCACAGTCAGCTAAAAAATCTTAAATCAAATCTTCAACTGAATGATAAGGATAAGGATTCAAAAGGCCTTACAGGAATGGTACAGATTTTAAATGTGTCAGCCTGACATTTTTTAATGTTTGAATCCTTATGTTCCTGAAATGTAAAAATCTACTGACAACCCTCCACCGTCTTATGAGAAGTTAAAAAGAAAAATCCGGCTTTTATGTTTAGTCAAAAACATCTATTTTAATTTAGTACGCTTTTATACTGGTATAAAGTAGAGTTTTATATGTTCATGCTCCTTTGTATTTGCTAAAAAATGGCCTTCTCATGAAATGAAATGCTTCAGCATGATCACAGATTTCACTCTGAGATCCATGTATTGTTTTTAAGTGTTTTTGTACAAAGTGTGAATATGCTGCATTGTTTGCACAACAATGAGAAGCCAAGGGGTTTCTACATTTACAAAGATGCTTGAGAAAAAAAAGGTTAGAGTAACCAAGGTAGTGCCATCTTAGTGTAGTTCACTTAGTTGGCACAATTTCCTTCTTACAATGTGCCAGCTAAAATCATATAGCGATATATATCTGTTAATATGTAACCCATCTGGACCATAAACTGACAACTCAGCAGTCTGTTTTTTACACCCAGTTACATCATGTGCTCACAAACGGCAACAGGTGTTTTCATTAACAAAGAAATGAAGAATATACATCGTATGTAATTCATTATTCTGAGAGATGTTATGTTTGGTTGCCGTGCTATGAGAGCTGATGGGATTATGCAGGAAATGAAGCAGTGTAACTCAACAGAACAATAAACACCTCGCCGCAAACAAGGGCGTACAATTGATTCTTTTTGGATCTCTGAATTGCTTTCATCTTCTCTTTAATAGCATTAGCAAACATCATGTCGGCCATTGTTTAACCATATCTAACAGGATAAAAGTACTAGTGACTATATAGTATTTCTTTGATCTATAGCTTAAACTGTGAGGGAGATTTTTTTGTTAAACCCCTTCATTTTTAGTGATTATGATGTTGACACTTTGACTCATGGCTCAGTCAGCGGTATATGAAAGAAATTCATTTGCCAGATGACATACCAGGGTGTAACCTCTGAAATGTGTTGCCACCTGTATGGTGACCTGGATGTTTAATAAGGTTAACACAGGCTACTGGCAAAACATTTAACCTGCCTATCTGGATAGTATTCGAGTTGACAGGTACGTTTTATAATCGAGAAAAGGTTAAGAGAGAGCTCTGAGGTTCACTGAGTTAAATTGTCCAGGTCAAGCACCACAAACTGCTGCTGCTGTTCTAACAATGGCTCTTTCTCCTCCGCCAATCTTATCAGTCTTTTTTTTTTTTCTCACACTCCAAAGTAACCCCCAGCCCTTTATCTCTGCTCAGTGTCCCATAACATCCATGGTAGCTTAATTTATAGAAGTACTGACCTACTGACCATGGTGGTCATTGATTGAACCTTTAAAAGGTCATTTGAGACAATATCAGTTACGTGCGAGAAAAAATGGCTCCTGTATTGTTTTCCATGATTTGATTAGTTCAGGCATATTTGTAATATTGCTGTGTTCGCAATCCAATCAGTGATGTCAAAACCGATCATTTATTTGTTTATTTATCAGAGCCAGAGACTTTTCTGGCAATGTAAAAATATAACTTAAGGGGCGCAGGTAGACTCGTGGTTAATTCATGCACCCCATGTACAGAGGCTATAATCCTCCAAGCGGACGGCCAGGGTTCAAATCTGATCTGTGACTCCTTTCCAACATGTCCCACTCTCTCTCACTCTCTCCCCGATTTCTGACCCTATCCACTGTCCTATCTCTCAAATAAAGCCACAAAAATGAACCATTAAAACTATAACTTAATATCCGTTTCTGAATAGATTACTGCTCATTAGATTTGTTCAGACATGTTTTTTCCTCCTGAAACTGGTCCTGATACCTAAACTTGAATACTGGCTTATACCCAGTATCCCTCAGTTACCAGTGCCAGTAGTGTGGTTAGTGCCCGTGCCCCGTGTACAGAGGCTAAATAAAGCAAAACATGATTTATAAGAATTTTTAAAAGCAGTTTAAAATATTACCCAATAAGAACAAGTTTGACTAAAATGTTCATTGTACTCCCAGCTAACAAACTGTCGTTGTTTCTTATTTTCATATAATATTGTACCTGGAACTGATTACATTTTGGAAGGATAATCAATTATGGTATTGATGTGTTGACAGGCATAATTCCCAATTCTGCATTTTAGGCGGTATCAAAGGCTTGTGTCAGTATTAGAACAACTCTACGGTGTTTTGTGATAATATAATTTCAGCCACCCATTAGTCCACCTGTTTCGTCCAGCCTAAAATGTAGCTTTTGATGGATTTATAGGACATCTTGTTTAACAGTTTTGATTTTCAGTTACAAATTATACTAGCTTTTGGATAGAGTTTCTGTGAAAATACAAACATTCATGCTCTTCTCAGGATGAATTAGAATTAATGCATATATACTCTTTCTGGTAATTTGTTGGATACAAAGAAAATGCCACATTCATATCCACCTTATCTATACTGAATGCTATAGGGCTTTTATCAAATGTTAAAGTGCTTATACGCCACGCTAAGATGGCTTGTATTGTAAACATTATCTTATTAAAATAGCTGCATTCAATCATTGTCATTGCAGTTGTTAGTAATACACTTAAAGCAGCACTAATAGTCTAAAAGTCTCACAGCCACTGTGGATTTCTGTAAGTCATTGGGTGGATTTGTCATTTTCCTCGAATGCTAACGCTAAAAAAAAACGTAGCATGATGTGAGTCACAATCTGATGTCAGAGACGATCTCCTGACTGATACCAACTGACTGTCAAAACAAAACAGGTATAAAACAACCCACACCTCCGCCTCAGGGCGATTTACTGCGCTAAGTGGGAGTATGTGTGGGAGGAGGGACAAACCTGAGGGAGCCACACAGGTATGGAGAGACAGAGAACCAGAGGTAGAGGAGGGTTCAAGTGTCAGGTTACATGGACTATTTGAGGTCTGTTTTGTTTTGAAGAACAGGGCTTGGTCAGCCAAAACAGCTTTCTCTGAATCTGCGGAGCATCTAAACACAACGCTACCCTCCAGAGCTCTTTATTACAGCCCTTGGGTTTCAAAGAGGGGGCAGGCCCAACACCCTGTCAGACGGATTCGGTTACACTGCTGAAGAAAGAAAAAGGGGGGGAGAGAGAGAGAGAGAAAGAAACCATACCACAAAGAATTGTGGTAGAAAGTCAGTGGAGAAGGACGCACCGGGAGATAGTGAGTGAGTTTCAGAGGAGTCCCACCTCCAGGGAGGGAGGCAAGTGTTTACTCTGTGCTCCGTGTTCCGTTGGCTGCATCTAGGCCTTTTTTAAGAAAGACAACTACATCATGTGGGTGAGTACAACTGAAGTCAAATCAAAAACATATTCATTGAGAGGACAGCAAGTTAGGACACAGATTTGCATTGGAGGGACCAGTTGAGTATCATTTGACTGATAAAACTGGTGGTGGCTGTAACTTTGATATGTACTTTCATACTAAATCTGTACGGTGTGTTTGCTGACTTCTGCTGAAGCAGTCCTGCAGTGAACTGGCTCGTAACACCAGCCATGTTTTGCATGTTGGAAAAGGGATCTCAGACTAAAAGGGGAACTTCCTTGTGCTTCATGTACTGTATCATATCAAAGGTGTGTCAGGTGTGTGATCAGGGGCAGTGTGTGGTCCAGGTTCTTAGTCCAACTGCTTCTCAATACCTTGGCTTGATTTGTGTGGATACAGTTTGATTGATACAGCTGCAATAAAATCTAAATTGATTAATGGAAACATCGTTTGCTTCTACAATTAGTAGCAACTGTTTTTTCAAGTCATCTTTAACCTTAAATCTGATTCAGTATGTTCGATATCGGATGCCTGAGTATTAAGCATGGAGAAAATGAAGCAGTTCAGCTCACAGCCCCTGAAGCTTTTCCAAGAAGTATAGAAGAGACACTGATTTCCAATGTGAAACTGCTTGATTGGGTGTTTTTAGGTTGTTTTAATGTTTATTTTGTAGAGGAACTAACCATTGTGGTCATTTTGGCTCCTAAAAAAAAAATCTAAAACTTTGTCCATGGAAGGAATCCTTATAGAAAGTGAAGCCACGTATTTAGATACATAGGCAGTGGTTCAGTTTTAGCTCCTGTGTGTAGTACCTATGTGAGAGCAGGGGTCAACACTATCAGGTGTGCACAACTGCCCATTTAAATGTGTACAAGCTCTTTTCTGCCACTATATATCTAATCATGTGTGGTCTGCACTGGTCTAGATCTGTGCTTGCGATTAAAGCTCCACCAACATGTCACTAGCCGTTTCTTAAAAGCCCTTTTGTCAAAGATTCAGTTGAGAGGAACATGATCCAAAGAAGCAGAGACGCTGCGAGGGTAACACCTCCTTTTAACAAAAGGTTCACAGTGTCACTGCTTTATCTGTAAAGATGACCCAGTTATGCTTTGTGGCTGGAGCAGGAGAGGAAGCAGTACACACAGATCCGTATGTGTCCACCATATCAGTCTGACTTGGACATGGTCCTGCTTTGCTTGTAGCATCAGATTGTTTCACATTGTTTGCAAGTAAAACGGTTTATCGTAGTCATGGTAACAATGACGATGTTATCGTTTCCCAGCAGGAACTATGATCATGTCATGACTAAACAGGACTCCATTATTGACTCTCTTTAGCCATCTTTCTGGTTTGCCAGGTTTTTTGCTCTCTTGTTCCTCTTGCCTTTAATCCTCATTTATTGAGGATTAAATCTAATTTCTGTTGACCTAATTTCTGCATTGTTATTTTTTCACTAAGGTGTTAGTCAGCCGGTATTATGATGAGTAATTGATTGTTTGGCGGACTTTTGTTTATTGATAGTTCACACAGATATCACCACTGTGGAGGTTTCTGGTAGTTTGTACCAATGAAATAAAAAAAAGTTTTTAAAAAACTATAGGGAAAAAAAAAAGCAGAATCAACAAGCAAGGAAGTATCAAAAAACACTGTAACAGGGTCACGACATTCATGAAGCTTTCCCTGCTGGAGGGGTGAGAAATGTTAGCAGAGAGGAAAAGGACGGAAGAGTTTCTCTAATACAGGAAACAAACAACAAATGCCCTATTTCCATCATGTTTCTACATCATTCTGACCATTTCAGGTTTGATAAGCACTCTTTAATGTTTTTTTTTATCTCTTTAACTCTCTCTTTCTACCATGAAATAATAGAACATGACCTTAGCATTAGTGCTAACCTGCTAATTTGAATAAACCTGTTTGTATAGCAGTTTTGCGTAGGGTTAAGCAACATATGGATGATATGATGTGACTCTGAACAAAGCGTGAACCACAACATGAGAGCAAGCTAAACACAGTTTGAATCAGACTCTTCAGGTATTGATAAATACAACGTACAGAAATGAGTGAAGGGACAATGCTGGCCCTGATAACGTGGGTGAACATGGTTGCAGTTGATCAGTGATCCCAACAGATGAAATGCTAAATGTAACCAGAAGTATTTGTTTATTTATTTATTTCCCTGTAACATATATTTCTATACTTTCTAACACTGTGCCAATCCAAACACTGAAATGTACTGTTAGTTCAGTATTGTTGTTGTAAGGGGGTTGGCTTTTTCATTACATTGTGCAGTAATAGGAAGCAACACTTAGGTAGATTGTTTAATCTTTAATGGGGTTGTGGTCTGGAAGGTTTTTTGAAACCTGTATAGTAGTTAATGAAAAGTGGTATTTGTTTGCCAATTTAATTGAAATCCAGAAAATATGCATTTGATTCAGATGGATCCAGGTTTTACTTCTTGTTACATAAAGTTAAAAAGTATAAAGCTATAAAGTTAATATATGATGCAAGTTTAGTTTTTTTTAATTAGCATTGACCACAATACTTCAATTTAACACTCTGCGTTTCAATGAAGAGAAATCTTTGAGATCCGTGACAAAACTACCAAAAGACTTAAGAACAAGGTGTGCTGGTGTTTGACGTATGCACTTTTCAAGATACATGATGACCATGAGAAGTTCTGGCTTATATAAGAGAGTCTGATGTTGTTTCTCGGTCAGTATAGTTGAGTCATAGCAGTGAGCTCCAAAAAAACCTGTCCAACAACATTCTTCCCTGCCTCTTCTTAAAGTCTATACTTTTGCCTTGTCCCTTACAAGCGACGACTGCGTCAAAGCCTACCATCAAACTTCATTTTAGACCATTTAATTCAGGAATTGCAGCAAAGTGAGGCATAAACACGCACACAGGGACTTCCCCCTATAATCAAAAAGAAGAAGTGTGTATAATAGTGCTCAGTTTCAGCTGTTTTGTTTAGCTATGGTTCAGGAAATTCAACATTTATATATCAAATATTCAAAAGACAAAGGAAGAACAGCTTGAAGAACAGTTCAAACAATCAGTCAGTAACCGTGTAGCCTACCATCTGCTGAAACGTCTACTTACAGCAAGCTTCCATAGTCATGTGAAAGATACAGGATGAGCTAGATTCAACTGTGATGAAGAAAAGCAAACATGCAGGACAATCTGTCAACTGAGAGAGATGAAATAAGAGCATAACAATTCCAGTGCCACAAAACAGATGATCTCTGAAGAGCTATTCTAATATAATGGTAAACAATAATAATGTATCAGTAGATTGAATACTGATTGTTTTATGGGTAAAGCTATGCCAGTTAAATTGTTTATAGCAAGTTGTCGATATTAAGTAGTTTTGCATATTTTCAATGCAAATTTTCAATATTTTGCAAGGCAAATATTTATGACACAGAAATAGTTGTATAATCCGGTTTGACCTCTGGTGAATCTCACACCATAAGTGGCTTATGCTTTCATAACCCACTGTTCCTCTGAGTGGATTACTGCAAAATGGTAAGTTTCGGGAAACCAAAACTACTTGAACCTTTGGGAAAAGACCATGGTTTGGGCCAACATATTATCTATAGGCCTCATAAATTGATATCAGAACCCAGATCATCCCACATCTGAGAAGATGTTTTTTTGTTGGACAAAATAAAGTTAAACGCATTTTACATATTCCAGCCCAGTATTTTCCATTATAACGACTTGTTTGACAGTCGAGTAAGTCTTTCAAAACATTTTGAGGAATCTAGTCTCTGTGTGAAGTTACAGTTAGTCGGCCTGCCAGGTGTGAAATATTGTTCACATGCAGCAGGCATGCTAAAAAAAAAATCTACTGTAGGCCTTTACAAGATGCTGAGTACCAACAACAGACAAACACAGTTGGCAGGTGGATGCAGTGGATCATCTAGCACAGGGATGGGCAAATTTGGTCACAGCGAGGGCCACATTCATTTAATTCTAAGGATACAAAAACAATTACAGTCAATAATGTCTCCAATTTAATATATACCAGTGATCAAATATTATTATGGACATATTTCTGGTTTTCATGATTTCATGGCAGATTTTGTCATGTTTTTCTTCATGTTTCCAATTAATTGATATGTAAAAATTGACCCGAGGGCCACGTTGAGGGTTGATGGGGTCCGCCAGTTGCCCACCCCTGGTCTAGCAGCTAAAGAAAAGCCTGAAAACAGAACTGAAGGCTGAGGGTATGAAAGAGGATACTGCTCTGCTGAGTGTGTAAATAAGCAGCAGATATCAGCTTTTTGTTTATAACTTTCTACTGCCCTAAAGTTACCTATAACCCCCTAAATATTTACTTATTTGACATACTGTCAAAGTGAGTTCCCTATAAACAACGACAGAGGAAATAAATAAACATTTTCGAATCCTGTTTTTCATTGGACACATGCTGAAAAAAAAGACAATGACATGAGTTTAACAAAGTAAGCTTCGGTTTCGGCAGTCAAAGTGTGTTACCTATGGTTACATGCCGCAGAACTGGAAAAGACCTATGTGGCTTTGTGGGGAGTTATCCACAGAGTTTGCAGATTCAAAGTAAACAGCATATTCGTATAAAACTTACATTAGGATTAGAAGTGTTAGATGCAAGCACTCTCATGTACTGGAGTTTCTGCTCAATAATTGGTCATCACTGATGATCAGTGAAATATAATGTAGCCGTAACTGTTAAAGGAGTGAAATGGATGATAGGCCTGAACTACCTATTGGATGCATGGACGCTTTTACCTTTTCCCAGCTTCCCATCTGGTAACTGTTCAACTCACTTAACCTGAAACCAATAGTCTCTCTACCATCATGTGCCTAATTGTTGGGATCATGCTCATTGTAAAATGTTGAATAGTTTAGCTCCTTCGCCCTTTGTGAACCCTGTCTTTGGAGTATCTTTCCCTTCTATTGTATTCTAGGTGATTTCCTTTGTCATTTTTCCTACAAAATACTGACTGCAATGTACTGTACACAGTTACGCAACTGGGAAACAACTGATACCTTGCCTTAGGATACTTCAGGTTTATGGCTCCTGTGGTTGAAGGGTGGACACCATCGCTACCTCCATAAGAAATAACATTGTGTTCCCTCTACACCATATCAGTTGCATTTGAATGGGAGCCTGACTGGTGTCCCAATAGACCAGCAGCCACACAACAGTCCACAGTACTGTATGTTCAGTCTGTCATTTTCACAGGTGGGTCTGTTTGGAAACAGATTATAGGAGGAGCCTGCTGCATATAGAGTGTCTTACATATACAAGGAGCATGGGTGTAAGGTGACAACTCCTATCAACTCCTTCATAATCTATAATTCTACTGAGGATAAGCATTATATTATGCACCTGATTTTACATGGATCAAGTTTTCTATTACTTGCATTTTTGGATATATTGAAGGATAGACACATATTTAAACAATATCAAACGCGGCTGTCGTCTCGGGCGGGCGGCCCGGGTTCACGTCCCACCTGTGGCTTCTTTCCCGCGTGTCGTTCCCCGCTCTCTCTCCCTGGTTTCCGACTCTGTCCACTGTCCTATCTCTCCATTGGAGGCACAAAAAGCCCAAAAATGAAAATCTTTAAACTGTATTTTTTTCTCATCCCACCCAGTGCACACTGTTGTTTTGACGCCTTTGCTCATTTAGCTGTATCTCTGTTACTCTTTCCTCAGACGACTGTCCAGGTGCCTGAGGAAAACATTAGACCGTTGAATCCAAGGCAGGCAGGTAAGCTGTCCTTTTTTCCCCTCTGCTGTCCTCCTTTTCTAATATATCATTATCTATGTTTTTTGATTCATTGCTTCTGTTTGCTCTCTGTCACTCCCAGTGGTTCCACGACCGGGCCGCCACAGAAGGCCCATGACGGCCCCAAAGACTCAGAAGGACAAGGCGTCTAAAAGGAAGAGAGTGTTGCTGACTGTCCTAACAGTTGTGGTGTTACTGGGCATACTGGCCACTGCGGCATTCTTCAGTGAGTCACCATTTCTTAAGTTGTTTTTTCCCTTTATGGACACACGCACGCACCACAGGGGTGGCTTCACATTTCAATTAGCTGTCACTGCTTCGATAACAGAGGAACATGTTATATGATGGTGTCAAGTCAATGAGAGGATTCAGTCAACCAAGGAAACCGTCTTTCTAATCTGTGTTCTCGCTTTTCTTCCACCTTTTCCCACCAGTAAAGAATCTGATTGACAGCAAATACTTCTTCTGCAAGCGTTCTTTTAAGTTCATCCCGTTAAGCAAAGCCTGTGATGGCAAACATGACTGCACAGGAGGGGAGGATGAAATAACTTGTGTGTCAAGCTTTAAAGTCAACACAACCTTTCCAGGTAAATAGATCACCGGACTCGTTCTTACTTTGTCATCACGGACACAAAAAGAAAGCTTTCTCTCATGTCTATCGTTTCTCCTTGCAGTGCGTCTCACGTCAAGTCGGCATGTCCTGCAGGTGTACAGTGCTGGCACCGGTTGGCGTAGTGTGTGTAGTGACGACTGGACCGAGAAGCACACACAGACAGCATGTAAACAGCTGGGATACACAAAGTGAGCTGACACCAACTCAGAATGATTGCATAGAAAAAGCTGAAAGCAAGTCTCACATGTTCCCCTTTCTGTGTTAACAGTAAACCTAAAAGCACCAGTGTCCCAGTGAACACCTTGCTGTCGTCCATGAAAAATGGACCATTCACAGCTGTCCGTCCTAGAACTACAAGCACACCTTTACATCAGGCTACCATTGACCGGTGAGTCCAACAATTGTCATTAAAAAAAAAAAACAGACCCTTTTAACTCTACAGTTCATGACTGCATTTGTCATATCATATATCTGATTTCAGCCATACAGTCAGTGGTGTTCAGGACAATCTTACTGTTCCAAGATCAACAAAGACATTTATTAAACCTCTTTTTCTCTGTATAATCTTCAACTCTACTCTCTCTTTCTGTTTCATCTTCAAGCTTTTGCTCTCCCTGTGTTGTTCAGACTGTGTTTTTCTTCTTCAGCGTTTCTGTTCCTTTAAGTAAAAAAAAACAAAAAACTCCACAGTTTTTGTTCCTTTTCTGTCTTATCTCCCTTGAAAGTGGGGGAAAAAAACCTGACCAATGTTATTTGAACAGAACTGGGGGGGGGGGGGGGGGGGGGGGGGGTGTGGCAGCTTGTGAGGTTATATGTATATGTATAATGGCAAATCTGTAATAAATGCCTCTTTTTGCCCCAACAGCAGTGCGTGCAAATCTGGATCTGTGGTGTCTTTGTCCTGTTCAGGTGAGTTTATTTTTTTTTTTAAACAACAATCACCATTAACATAGTTTACAGTAGTTATCTTTGCATCTTTGAGATGACATGGTTATGTCACCAGTACTTCAGTAACAAGCCCATTCTTGTCCGTAGAACGCAAAAAAAAAGTCTTCTCAGTAGCACACGACAGACTACTTCTTCATTCTGGTTTTCAAGAGTTTAAATAAAGGGTTGTGGAAAAAAAAAAACATTGTCCTTCCTCAAATGAAGTGCCATTTTGTTTTTCAGACTGTGGCAATGTGGGCTCTCAGGACCGTATTGTTGGGGGTACAGATGCTTTAATTGAGGACTGGCCCTGGCAGGTTAGCCTGCAGCAGGGAGGAAGACATACATGTGGAGGCTCGCTGGTGTCACCGCGTTGGGTTGTCACTGCCGCCCACTGCTTTGCTGGGTCAGTTATTTTTCATATATAGCCTTTCTTCTGACTATCCTTTGAGGTTAACAAATTTCCTGTTAAATCTCTTTTTTTTTTCTTCTTTTTTTTGGGGCTTTGCAGCAGTAAGAAGGAGCTGAGTGGCTGGAGGGTGGTGTCAGGACGGACATATTTGGGCACTCTTGGAGGTTCCACTGTGGACAGGATAGTATTGAATGGAGACTATGACACAGCACGAAACGACTATGACATTGCCATGATGAGACTCAGCAGCCCGATCAGCGTGGGAGGCAAGACTTTATTTTAATAATGGTCTAAACACAAGAACAGAAATAACTGTTTGGTATATTAGTTAGCATATTAAACCTGATCATTGCCTAATAAGAGAAATGAATTCCCAGTTGTGTATGCAGTAGGCTTTACTCTATTGCTCCCTAGTGGGGAATATGTCAGCAAAAGGCTATTTATTTTGTCATTTGAATTTGTGATACATGTATTTCTACAGCTATAACCAAACAAAAAAGGCCCTAAAGGCATCATTTACTAAATAAACGCACTGCACCTTTCTTTTAGAGTTGCAGAGGCCGGTCTGTCTACCTCCTAAATCCTTTGGTCTGCAAGCGGGAGCTACCATGGCTGTGACCGGCTGGGGATACCTGGAGGAAGACGGTAAGAAATCTGCACGCTGCCTCTCATCATTCTTACCTTGCACCTTGTAAAAAAAAAAAAAAAAAAAAGAGAACATTTGTCTTCAGTTACCTCAATTACTCAAAAGTATCATTCTCCTTGGGTCTCCAGGTAATGTTTCTCCTTCACTCCAGAAGGCCTCTATCCCTCTGATAGACCAGGCTAAGTGCTCCAGCCCCTCAATTTATGGCAGTTCTATCACAGAGAGGATGATGTGTGCTGGTTTCCTGGAGGGGAAAGTGGACGCCTGTCAGGTAGACACGGAGTGCAAGTTTGCAAACTGAAAAATGCATCGCTGTCAAATTAGATCAATTTGCTTCCTCATATCTACAATTCTATATCTGTGATTGTTTGTGGAAACACCCAGTATTGACATTGTGAAAATGTTTCTGTGCTGTTGTGAATCACAGGGGGACAGTGGGGGTCCTTTGGTGTACTTCAGCTCCTCTAAGTGGCATCTGGTGGGAGTGGTGAGCTGGGGTGTTGGGTGCGCACGGAAAGGAAGGCCAGGTGTCTACTGCAACGTGGAAGTGTTGTCAAACTGGATTCAAACAGTCATTGAGGTACAGCATACAGATTCTAGTCACCTTCTTAGGGAGAAGAAGACACCACTTCTCTCTATATCTTTTATTATGTCCACCTAAATTTAGAATGTAGTAGTAAAAAAACTGTTACTTCCTGTAGTCAAGTTTGTTTGGTGAAACACTAACTCTACTAACACTAGATAAAAAAATTTGCCTATGTTATAAAAATGTTTACTTCCGCCTTCCAGAAAAATCCCTGAGATCCTCCGTTTGTGACGAGCAGCCACCACCAGACTCCGGTCCAATTGACCTTGGAACAACTGAAACTAAAAAGATTTGGTTTCAACGTGGCTGACTGAAGATAGGAGAGAAAGTGAAAATGAGGATCGATCTCAGCTAGAACAGACTGTCAAACACAGCCATATGCCAAAAACACTGCACACACACACATCACACACATCACACAAACTTATTTCAGGTGTTGTTTTGCCATTTCAGGTTCTAACCTCAGGGAACAAGAATATTTATGTTGTTGCCATTGACATAAGGGCTTAGCAATAACTGTACAAACCTTTTTGTGCAGATGTTTTACTTACCAGACAGACATACTGTTCTTTATATCATGTGCTACGATGTGCTAGGTGTGCAACGTTATGTGAGGGGTCATGTGATCTAAAAAACAAAAAAAAGGGTGACGGGATAACCCTGTGCTTTATTAATGCCAGCAGACATCAGTGTGAAGCCTCAGGTTAACGGTGCCAACAGAAGTGGACTTAACACATTCATGGTGCTGATGTAAGTGCGTGTGCCTTTAAAAGGACAAATGTACGCTTTGCAGTATGAACAGTGCGTTTGCTCCACACCATTGGTTTGAGCACTTTATGTGGAAATTGACAAATACTTGACCTGTATGTATGTGGACATGATTCAAATGTGCTGTTTGTAACTCAAATCTTTCTGCTATGCATCATCGTACCTCCAAATTGAGTTCAAGTGCAATCAGAAATTGGGCAGTGTACCTTTAAAAGATTTGCTCTTGGTCAGAATGGACATACAGATATAAGCATCACTTCCATAAAAATGTAAATGAGAAACATTTAGTACAATGTGTGCTCTCAGGTAAAACTGGAAGTGTATCTCTTAATGTCAAAGTTATATCGCAGTATAACAGTACATCATTTATCAAAGTGATCCACAGAGCATGACAAAAACTGGCACTTTTGAGTAAAAGAATCATGGTGGACTTGGATTGTAATATACTGTAAAATCAACTATCTGATCATGTATAGCGTTTGTCTCAATCTCTCAATGCACCGTGTGGTGAGAGACACAATGGATATCATTTGACTGTAAATAAGGTAGCATAACATTGGAGTGTATATATGGTACATTTTCTTGATTTTATATGAACCTGTATATAGGCTGTAAATGTAATAAAACTTGGTAACCAGAACAGCTGTCTTGATATTCTTGACAAGTGTGTGTGCTAGAAGAAACTGGATCTGTCTTTGTTCCATTCACCACCTTCAGGCACACACCCTCTGACCCTCGGCTCACAAAGGAAGCCACAGTGAACAGGGTTTGTGCAAATCATTATATAAACTGGACCAAAAAGGATCCAATTACAATTTCTACTCAAATTTCATACACAATAAGTGGATAATGCTTTGCAATGTGAAGGTATTGTTCAACAGAGACTAATAAATCTGACGTGTACAAATTCACTTTTAAAACTTTAAAGTTGTGTTAATGTCTGCTTTATGCTTCATTTTTAAAAAACCTTTTATTTTTGTACTTCTGACACCTCTATGGTGGAGAGATGTAATTTCCTACGTGACCTGTTTGTCCCCGTTCATTTTTTCTAACACCTTTTTAAATTTCTACCATGACCTTCTACAGAACCACTTATAGCAGCAAGACATACAGAGAAAAGATTAGGGCTCTAGGTCCATTTGTTGGAGCCTAGGACCCCAAATATGTTGAACAATGTAGCACACAAATTGATTTTTCAGAGAGGGTGAAAAGAGCAGAGTCTTTCATACCACACATCATAAAGAGACAGTTGATTAGACATGAACAAACGTTTATTAAATCCTCAGTGAACTACAGAGGCCAATCACAAACCGAGTGACACGTGCTCCACCTGTTGTTAGGTTGAGGTGGCTTCAGATACAAACAGGAAGTTTTGGTACATCCCCCACCTAGACACACCACAGAATTGAACCATGCCATTTCCCCCAGAACAGACTGATTGGAGGAAGCTGATCATCTTGATTCTTTGTTGTAAACATTAGGAAGACTGATAGTAGAACATGTACTTTAAAGTCCTTTCGAACTAAACTGCAGCAGCTCACTTGCTCATTAAGAATTTGCTGATTAGGTAGAAAATAAGCCGTGATGTATAGAAGCAGTCCCGATTATCTCCGTGAACCACGGCTGGGGCCTTTGAACGGGTTATCCTGAAGAAGGAAAAGAAAGGTAGAGTACAAAGATTCAAAACACTCGTGTTAACACTTTGTTTAAGATTATGAAGTTGTTAAGATCATTTATGAAAGCAGCAATAAAAGGTTATGTTAGATACATAAAGTTAGAAATGTAACAATTAAGGACATTAATTATTTCAAATTCCGAAAACTATTAAGTTACATGTTAAATGAATGAAACTCTTTTATACCTCATCATCATCACTATCATCAAATGCAACTCCTCTGGAAGACTGACTCTGGCTCTGAGAGCCGTGCTTAGTGAAGGATGAAGATGACGACGATGATCTGTGGTAAGAAACAGATGGACCCAAATTTAACAAACATAAGAACAAAAACAGCTTTTAAATATTCCCTTGGTTGAGGTAAGTGTGTTAATAGTGCCAATAGTGTACATAGATCACCCAATAGATTGATCCGGACCACCATGCTGTCGATCTAACCTACCTTGCAGGGGGTCGGGAAGCCTTCGTGACAGGTATGTCTTCATCTGAGTCATCAATGGTCAACTGGAGATGTGAAGTTAGTTAGAGTGTAGAAAGGCTGAATAGAAGAATCAATGTGTGTATCATGTTGGCATTTAACTTACTTCATCTACTAAGTAAGATGAGGACGCTCCAGTCCGAGATGATCTCTGGGATGGAGCTTGAAATGCTGCACAATAAAGTATAAAGAACAGGAAGAAGAGATGAAGAGAAATATTGAAGTAAAAGAATAACGGTGAGAGGTAAGACACAGTAAATGTAGTTAATTAAATTCATACACTGATGAAATAAGATTAGGTTCCCTCTCTGTGAGACCTGAAGTCTGACTTATTAGTTTTGTATACAGATCGTTAACGTGTGTTTCTACATCGTCACAGTTACACATTATGTCATACTCTTTTTACCTTGCATAATGCTTCTGCTTTGGGTTGCGGCTGAGGATTTGTGGGCGCGACCTCGACCGGCTGGCTTTGGTTCAGAGGCGGTAGCACCTTGATGAATAGAGAAACAGTTCAGAAACAACGATTCATCATGAACAACATCAAGTGTCCCTGCTTTGTTGCACTGTATTCAAGTCTACAAAAATGTAATAAGGACTAAACTAAAACAAGCACTTCTAGGTCTTTGTCGGGATAGTTTAAAACTATTCTGCCAACAACTTTTAAAATCATCCAGCCTTTATCTTAATCCTCAAATTTTGACCAGGGCTATCCACAGTAGGTGTAACTTCTGATTAACCGATGACACTTCAACTCTCAAGATTATGAAACCTTTCATACACTGAACTGAACTGTAATACACTGACTAAAAACTTCTACACTATAACCTTCATAGTATGGATTCATTTCACAGAGTAAGCAACTTTACAAGCTCTTATCTCAGTACAATGGTTATTTAAAATACAACGTTTCAATACCACAAGAGCCTAATTGTTAAGAACGCCATTTTTTTTACACTGTATGCACAAGTGCTATTACTTCCCTATGGAGCTGCACGTCTGGCAAATATCCAGTCAGAATTTGACCTGGTGTATTTTCTTCACTACTACCTGCTGCATTCATACATTGATTCATCTAGTTCCCAAAGATATATTTTTCTAGGCGGCTGACAGGAACATTTCTGGAAAAAGCTGGGGTGAATCATTTGGCTGTTTGCGTTCACACATGCAGCTCACCCCCAAAAATTCTGAGGAAAATTCAGGAGATTTTAGTATGTGTGAATGCACCTTCAGTAGTATATTTGCTCTGAGTCATCGCCCTTGCACCAGGCCTACATTCCTTAATTTGTCTTTTAACCATTGTGGCGGTTGTCCCATTTTCATTATATAACAGCAAA
Source organism: Labrus mixtus (assembly GCF_963584025.1). NCBI lineage: Eukaryota > Metazoa > Chordata > Actinopteri > Labriformes > Labridae > Labrus > Labrus mixtus. Next base: position 16,626,089 of record NC_083620.1, read on the forward strand.
AAATCATTTGGTATCCTAACCTCTCCCTCTGCCTCGACTCCCCCGCCCTCTGCTGCCCCGCCCTCTGCCTCGTGTGGGGGGAGGGGTTGGGACCGAGCCTCCATCAGAGTCCATATCAACATCAGCAAGGTCATCTAATATGTCCTTATCCAGAGGCTCATCTGCACGCTCCAAACGATGAGCTTTTGCTCTGTTGATAGCCTGTGGGAAAGAGAGATAAGCACAAACCGTTAGAAAAGACAGACAACACAACATCCCAAGCTTGTAAAAACTCGGTACCGACTTCTCTGATTTCATTTTCTTCTTCATTCGTGTTCTTTTTGGAGTCTCTGAATTTTTGGATCTGGAAATGTAAAAACATGTATTGTTATTATTATAATAATGTTCAACATTCATTTCATCTGCCCTACTTCCCTTGTGAGTCCCATTTCCTTACCTCTGTGTCGATGTCCTGCTCTGTGATTACTCCTCTGGCCTGGAGGTGGCGTTGTGTCTTCTCTAACTGGTACGTGATCAGCTCCTCGACGGCATCTTTCTCATCTTTGTCTACAAACTCCTGGATGGCCTTGCCCATGCCCTGCTCGGTCAGAAGGGACAGCTGCACTGTCTGTGAAAATACAAACACACACTTTTTTTTTATGTAATACACGATGGGAAAATAGATACAAGTGTTAGATCGTTCAGTAAATACTTGAAAGTAAAAAAAGGTGTGTAGAGTACCTGCTCTGCTGCCTCAAAGAACTGTTTCACTAGGTCCTCCACTCTCAGCCCCTCGACTGCTGTGGTTTTTAATATTTTGCTGTAGTCAATATTGACTTCATCTGAAAAAATAAAGGTTGAAACATGTCAAACAGACTAACTATACACTTCTCTGTGGTGTAAACTGTAAAGCCTAAGCAGTTTTTTTTAGTCTATGGCTGCTTACAGACTGCCATTTCGCAACAGCACCATCACAAGGTTCTGCCGTCGTAACGCTCTTGTACTGACATAATGCATCCGTATCGGCACAGTATTGGTTTCCCAGTGTTTAATTTCACATTGCATTACAGCATGCAGAACCCCACGAGGAGCACAAGAGGCATGGCGTTTGAGCACACAGCGGGAGCCACACACACACACACACACACACACACACACACACACACACACACACACACACACACACACACACACACACACACACACACACACACACACACACACACACACACACACACACACACACACACACACACACACACACACACACACACACACACACACACACACACACACACACACACACACACACACACACACACACACACACACACACATCACTGTTCCACCTCACCGGCTCCGACATTACATAATGCCTGTTTGTCTCCCCCCATTATGCCCGCCACTACATCTGATGGTGGATCAGGGGCGGAACCACTTCATCCCTCCATTCTGCAACTTTGGTTACATGCTGCACGAGAGAGACGGACGGATATATTCCGCCTTCAAATGGCCTTTCAAGATTCAAGGTTATTGTAACTTTATTGTCTAACAAAGTGAGAAATGAGTCTGGGGCTCTTCACCTTTGATGTCCTCCTTTTGCTCACGCCGTCTGAGGAAGTGAATGAGGTCCTTCGGGTTGGCTATACGGTCTACAAACTTCTGACTGAAGCGTGCAGTGTTGAATGACTCAAAGCCCCCACTGTAGTCCACCTTGGGGAGAAAATGGAGAGGATGAATTAAAACACAGCATTAATACAAAGATGTGCGCAAACCCTGGATATGTGTGTCTCTTACCCTCAGGCGAATTAGAGGTTTCTCTGGGGTGAGCGGACATCCGAGTCTTTCTCTTTCAGCTTCTTCCAACATCTCGGTTACCTACAGAGAGAAATAAATCATCTATTTTATCATCTAGATGATAGATATATACTATCATTTATCTAGAAAGATTGAGTACAGATATTAGTGTCTCTATATGTCTGTGACCTAACCTTTGCATAGCACAGGTTCTCCACTTTCTTCGTGACCTGGGGTGTCTCAGGTGTGAAGAGGTCTTGGTAGTCAGCCAGCACCACATCTTGGATGAAGAACTGACGAACCGTCTTCAGAGGGATCTTCTGCAGGTTCATCTTTCGACCTTTCACCCTTAGCAGTCCTATGTGCCTACATCCACACAAACAGCCTTGGTTAAGTTCCTACCACTTCCGAAGAACCCACTCAGAATTTGAAAACTGCGAGCGTGTGCGTCTTTGTGTACTTCTTGGTTGCTTCTCCCGGGGACAGAGAGGTGGCTACGGAGCTGCCAGGCTGTGTCACATAGAAGAGCTGCTGTTCATTTCTGGTTGGTGTTATCAAACACTCGTGCTCGTGACCCCACACCACCAAGTCTAGAAACTCATCCAGGAACTGCTCAGGTATATAGTTAGTGGGCCCATGCTTACTCCTAGCAAAAATAAACACAGACAGAAATAAGAATAATTTTTTTGTGGACATTAGCAATAAAGATTTAATAGAATCACTACATAGAGAACATGCCAAATTATTACTTAACCTCTTTAAAAAAACACTGCAAAAACTCCTCACATCTTCTGTTTAGTCAAAAGAGTCATATTTTAATTTATAACTAAAATGTACATCTATTTGTTCTCTTTAAATCTGACATCAACATTCACAAGCAGGCACACACCTGTTCTGGTGGATGGTGAAGAGGTTAAACCATTCATCTTGGTCTTCTTTGGGTCGAAGCATAGTCACCTGGTTGTTGACAAACATCCTGTACAATCGCTCGTCTGGGATAGAACCTAGGCGCGCGCACAAAAACACAAAATGAAGACAGAAACAACTATTTCATTTTTATTCTTTTTTATGAATCCTGGGACAATGCCGACAATTATTACACAAAAGGCACACTTACCAAGACCGTATAAGGCTAGCTTGGTGCTGCCTTTGTGCAGGAGTACTGGACTGATTTCAATCTTCTCCACTGAGTGGGAGTGACCAAAGTGATTGACAAGACCAGAAGCACTTAGAAGATCCAACGCACACAAACCTTCAGCCTTGAGGAAGGAAGTAACATTACATTACAGCAATCTTTAGGAACAAAAAACTCAATCAAGCACATTTGTGCATTTTAAGATGTTCTGCCTCATTATCAACCATTCTGCTTGACAAAACTTACCCCAGTGGGGTCATCGTGATTACCATGAATGCTGAACACAGGAATGGAGATGTTCAGGTTTTCATCCTGATAGTTTACCCAGGGGAACCTATAACCCAGCAGTACATATATAACAACATTCATATGACATTCATTCAACAAGATAATGATAACAAGACAAATGCAGCAGAACTCACTGGGTGGTGTTAAAGTTGATGGTCTGGTCACTGAGAATGTTGAAGTGGATGGGCGAGTCCCCCATGCAGTATTTTCTTAGCATAGTGATGCAGTTGTGGAGGCATCGGCGGGTGGGCTTGTTTTCATGAAACAAATCACCTCCCAGCAGGATTAAATCGACCTGCAAGTAAACAAGTGAGTGTAAAGAAAGCAGCAGGGATTTAGATCAGCTAGACTTTTGAAACTCGATTCACACAGAGGGAGGCATTTATTAAACTGATTTGATGTTAAGGCAACTTTCTTTTTTTTTACCTGTATACACGTACACATCATGAACTTGCACACACCTGATTTGTCTTTGCACATTTGAGGATCTCATCAAATGTGTTATAAGAGTCATTGCCTCGGATGGCATCTTTCTCGAGATAACCGAGGTGAACATCTGTAGCGATCAAGATCTTGAAGGTATCCTCGTCATCCCTAGAAAAAGATGCAAAATACAGTGAAACAACTATCATATCAACTGGAGGATCATAAATAGAAAATCTGTTGTGAACTAACCAACACACAGTCACAAAATATTCGGCTCAAGGATATTTGAATAAGTAATACATTTAATAGACTCACAAGTTGTTCTCTGAGGTCATGGTGATGTGAGATGTGTAGAGATCTAATAACACCTGGCAGGTTGTCAGCAAAATGCGGAGCTGCAAAAAAAATCATCAGAAAGGTTACATTTAGTCTCAAAGCATTTAGGGAAACAATAAAACAAGCTTTAAAAAAAACAAAAAAAAACAAATGCAGGGATGCAACAACAATATCACAGCGGCTACTGATAATACAGCTGCATGTAATGTTGTGATTTCTGTTCACGCATTTGAAGAATTAGTTAATAACAAACTATTCCGTCAAGAACAAGTCAGTTAAGACAGTGAGTCAAAAAAAATTATATTTTCGTTTGTTTTTTTTTTTTGTCAGAGTTTCCTCATGGGAGCCATGTTTACAAAACAGAAACTACATACGACACACTGCACTAAGTTGTGTTATGGTGTGTTGCAGCTAGCCCACAATTATCAGTCCGTAAAGTATTACCTAACACTACTAGTAACATGTTACTAAATGCTAATTTATTGAGATGATGTTGAATTAATTTAACGCCACATTAGCTTTCAATGTAAGCTAGAAACGATTGACAGGAAGCTATTAATGTAATAGCTGACACAGTTTAAGTTTAACGGGTTAGACTTACACACAATACGTCTAAAAAATGTTCATAATACAGTTTTGTACATGCTTTAAAAAACCGCGTGGAAAACACATCACTTTCCACCCACCTCCTCCGAAGACCAACAACGAGCATATTTGTCCCGGCAAGTCTTGCAAGCCCTGTCCCCGCCCCTTTTTTTTAGGTGGCTTTTGGGGTATTGTAGTTTTATTCTGAAGCAGAGCCGTTCTTGTCTTGGGAGTGACAGCGAAGCAGAAACTACACTTCCGGTAAACAAAGCGATGTGCGCTGGTTTTAAACATACAAGCACACCGGTCTCGCCGTCCTTCAGTAAATTAGATCGCTCCGGTAGCTGGCGGGGAGGGCTGGGATATATATCATCGAAACCCATCAGATATCCTGGATTGTGTGGCTTGTCAAGTCAAGTGATGTTTTGTTTTCACAACCCATATTAGCAGCACTGGTAGCTGTAGAAGCGGTGCTTAGCTAGAAAGCTACCAGTAGTAAATAAAAAAAAAGGACTGGCTTCTCTACTTCAAACCAATATTTGCGTTTGTTTATTTTACTGTCTGTGCATATTTTAATAACACAAGCGAGGCACACTGGATCCGATTACATTTCAATGGACAAGCTGTCAAAAACAGCCGCTGATGCGACGCGGGAGAAGGTAGCGGTACAATGTTTGACTTAAATTATGAATAAAATCTGTTCGCCTAAACAGTTTGTATTAGTCGTAAAGGTAGTTAGACTTCCTTAGAGCAGTGGGAAGTCTTTAAGATTCAAGCTTCAAAATGATTTATTTAACATATATCCCTGTTTCTCTGCAGGAGTTCTGTCCACCAAGTGGAGTGTTTACTGACAGCCTGTCACATACATCTTATAACGAGTATCCTGCTCGCTGTCCCCTCATCAACACATATGTGCGTCACACTCCTCAAGCACGCACACATCAGTCATTCCGCCCATCATCACCAAGCAAGGCATTCCCAGAGACCAGCAGTGCAGGTATTTTTTTGTACATCTGTTAATTTCCCTTCCCAAAGTTTCCATTCAGGTATCGTAGTGTTTCACAGCTCCATGGTTACAGCATGTGTAACATGATGCCACACTACTTGAATGTCTCAGATGCACAGGCCATCTATTCGTCCTTCAGCATTATCCTTCCCTTTTAGTCGTCAATTCTAAACTCAGAGTCTTATGTCATAACACAGTGACCACAGTCACACCCTGAGTTTAAAATCTACCAGTAAATATTCAGATGTTTTACAATATTCTCCTCCGTCTCACACACAATCAATGTTTGTCCTTGTGTAGCGATCCTCTCTGCCCTGAGGAACCTCCAGGAGAAGATCAGGAGGTTGGAGTTGCAAAAAGGCAAAACTGAAGTAAATATGCACACTTTAGGGAAAGATGGGTCACACATGCATCAGCAGAGTGATAAAGTCACAAGGAGGCTTTTTAATGATCAGACCGACACAGCGAAAGAGAAAAGGGGCCAGTCCAACTGCAATCAAGGTGGGTGTATGTAAACAAAGTATAACCTTTCGGCTGATATTATTTATTTTCCCCAGTATCTTATGGTGTCCTATTGTTTTTTCACCTTTTCTCCACAGTGTTAATCAGCCACCTGGCTGCTGCAGAGTCTCGCTGCGTGAAGCTGGAGCGACAGCTGGATTACATGAGAGGGATGCTGCGCAGTGCTAAGGCAGACAGGACCAGCCCTCTCACACAGCAGGTTCACCTGGTGTTTCTTTATGTCATAGGCTTTGATAGAGACACTCAATCCCTTGACATAGAGATACACAAAAACCTGTATTAAAGGAATATTTGAGCGTAAATGATATTATGGTGTGAGTGAGTAGGTTTTTTTGTATTAATTACTCTATGCATCTTTAGGTTTCCATGGAGACAGCTAAATCAGCTGATAAACAGTCCGGTACAGTGTCTGAGCAACTCCAGTTGGAAAAGCTGGAGCGACTGGAGCTGGAGTATCGGCGGCTGACACGCACACAAAACGACGCTGAGGTACACACAAAGACACCGTGAAATGAGAGTAGATATTCACCTTAACTAGTGGTACTACAACTACAAGATATCACAGACAGGAGAAAAAATTACCTTTATTTTCACATTAATATAATATTAATGTTTTTGTGTGTTTGTATGTGCCAGTTGAAGATCCGGGAGCTGGAGATGAAACTAGAGGAGGAGGAGCACCAAAGAAAGCTGGTTCAGGATAAGGCAAAGCAGGTAACAAGCTGGCTTTGATTTGTATTCATCTTAAGATACCATTTTCTTTTTGGACTTAACATTGACAGCTTGTAATGTGTATTTTACCTAGAAGCAGGCTTCATCTGTGTGTGTGTGTGTGTGTGTGTGTGTGTGTGTGTGTGTGTGTGTGTGTGTGTGTGTGTGTGTGTGTGTGTGTGTGTGTGTGTGTGTGTGTGTGTGTGTGTGTGTGTGTGTGTTCGTCAGCTGCAGACAGGTTTGGAGGCCAATAGGATACTGCTGCAGTCAGTGTCACCCTGCCTGTCGTCCAGACAGTCTAAAGAGAAGAACTGTGAATCAAAGGTAAAGACCTTTACAAGGTTTTACTACTGATTAGTGTACCTAGAATGGTTTCCTTACCTTTTCACTTGTCAATGTTTAAACACTTGAGGTGAGACAGAGTGCTTCAAAGTCCATCTTGTTGAACAAACTTGTCATGTACCGTTAATGAGGGAAAACATTTTTTGTCATTCAAACTGATAACTTCAATATTTTGTAATAATTTATGGTCCAGTCTATTAATGTGTTGTTATCGTAGAGGAGAGAGCATTTGCAGCAGCCACCCTGGAGAGAAAATGCAGCCCCCCGCGCTATTCCAAGTGCTACGCCTTTTTTGTGCATCCTGACAAAGTAGGAGGGCAAGCATCCTCCGTTTGGCTCTCATAGTGAAAGGGCAAAAACTATCTCGAATATAAAACATACAATAAAAAGCATCAGAGCAGTGTTGGTCACACAGCGGCCTCTTTCTAAAAGACTGTTGTCATAGAGACAACGCACACACGTGCAGCTCTTATATTCTCAGCGCACAATCAGCACTTTTCTGCCCCCTGAAAAAACACCAGGCAGACACATACTCCTAAATATAAATTATTTTGTGTATCTTAACATTACTATGTTGATTTTTTTTTCTTTCCAGAAAGCATCACCACAGGAGTCGTCCTGTACACAACCACACTATAGACTGAGCCTCAGAGATGTTCCTTTTGTTGCTGGAACGGTAATAGATGTATTTATGGTATTAAAATAAATTGGAATTAACTATTAAATTCATTACGTCCCTAATTCTATTTTTCTCTTTTCTGTCCTGACTCTCAGTCAGTGGGCTGCAGCCACTCAGTCCGAGCAAACGTCCAGTCAGTTCTGTCTCAACTGAAACGTCACCAGCCACACCTCTGCAACAGCCGAGTCCTATCCAACAACAAGACAGGGAGTCGTAGAAATTCAGACTCTTCCTCTACTTCCTCCTCTGCTAGCGAAGAGGAGCTTTCAGAGCTGCTGCAAGCTCTGCAGGAGGAGCTGCGACTCATGAGCTTGTGAGTGTTACTGCATGGGAGCTCTTCCAAGGCGTGACATGCCTGCAATGCTGTTACATTTCATTCAGTGTGTGTGTCTATGTGTGTATGTGTGTGGTTGCAGGGATCAGGAAGAGTTGATGAGACAGGTGGAGGCGAGTGTGTCTTCAGAGGAAAGAAAAGAGCTTCAGAGGGAGCAGGAGACACTGCTGCTGAAGATGGAGAGGAAAGGAGAGCAGATCAGAAAGCTCTACAGACACAAAACACAGGTGGGTTCTCACACTAAAAACAGTTCAGTCCACACTACAAAAACAAACTGAAAGTGTAAGGATATGTTTTGTTCTCTTCTCTAGGTAAAGAAGTTTAGAAAGGAGGCTGGTTCTAAGTGCAATGAGGTGAGAGTGACAACCACAGTGTCCACTAGAGGTCGCTCTGCAGGATCTGTCAATGTTCGACCAGGAGAGAGAAGCAAAAGAAACCTGCGGCTGCTGAGGGACATGAAGGCTCTGCAGACCTCTTTAAGAACCTGAAAACCCACCAGGACTTGAAAACAGCTTCTGGGTTAATAATCTGGTTGGTGCTATATTTTTTTTTTACTGACCCATGATCAGTACTGAATATCTCAGACCAAACTAAAATAAATATCTCCTAATCTTCTACGTCCTATGATCCACTGAAAGAGCAACTTAAAAAGACTTCAGTACATACCTATAAGACAAAGTCCATTTTATCAAATTAGATTACATTTTTGTCAGTTCAGTCTTCAGTCTTTTGTCAGTTTCAGGTACTTTATTAATCCCTGAGAGAAATTCTGATTTCACACTCTGTTATTTAGGGACATGTTTCTCACACACATAGGCCTGAATCACACACATACACAAACAGGACCTGTGGACATGTATTAGTGGAGAGATGTCAGAGTGGGGCTGCTACACACTGCTACGCAGGGAGCGCACCAGAGCTGTTGGGGGTTCGCTGCCTGGCTCAAGGGCACCTCGGCAGTATACAGGAAAATGCCCTGGCACCTCTCCAGCTTCCATATTATGGTCCGTATTGGGAGTTGAACCGGCTACCTCGGGTTCCCGACCCAAGTCCCTACAGACTGAGCTACTACTTTTAACAGCAGTTTGAAATATCAAAATAAAGTTTTTAATTAATTATCAAACCATTTTTTTTAGTTTTACTTTACTTTTTGGGGTATTCAGCCTGGTGTTCTCCTTTTTTTTTTCAACTACAGGTTTAAATGTTTCACCAGCAGAGGGCATAAACTCTCAAAATCACAGCTCAGCTTTCTGAAGACGCAATCTGGCAGGACCAAAGAATTTCATTTAGGTTTCATTTAGACCTCTGGGTATCGACAGATTATATGGTAATAAAAGACTCCAAGAAGAAAAAAAAAATGTTATATCATGTTTAATAAAGTCCAAGATATCCCTTGCTGCAGAAAATCTCCTGGTTTTGCTTGATAGTCACAAAAGTAAAAAAAAAAAAAAAAAAAAAGGCTGAAATGTTTTGATACTTTTTTTTGCCCTATGATGTGCTAAAGGACCTAAAAAGCTGTTTTTTTGTTAAGAGGACTGAATAGCAATGCTCTGTAGAATTGCTGATCCAAAATGTGTGTGTGTGTGTGTGTGTGTGTGTGTGTGTGCATTAATTAAGGTGAGAATATTTGTATTCATCTCTGATTCTGATATTTTTGACCAGTATGAGTGCCCTTATTTTGACTGAAAGTTATTTCTCTGAGATGATAAAGTATTTATGTTTCAATATGACTGAGTCCTGTTTTTGATTTCAGCTTGTCCTAGTTGCAGATCTTGTGGATGTGTTACCATCACTCAGGATTTATAGCTGGATGTTGATTAACATTTTCTTGTAATACATGGTATCACAGGATATTCAGATCCTCTCTGCCCACACTTTGGAATTAGCAGATCTGTAAAGGTTGACAGGTTCTGTTTAACTTATCTTGTGTATCTGGCCAACATAATCCCATTAGAAAAATATTTATTTGAGGGCTTTTGCCTCTATTTGGAGAGGGCAGTGGATAGAGTAGTACATTGGGACAGAGAGTGTGGAATGACATGAGGGACAGGAGCCGCAGGTCGGACTACAACCCGGGCCGAACATTAGGAGAACTATAGCCTTCATACACAGGGCTTGACCTCACAACTAAACCTTCAGCATCCCAGAATCCCAAAACTCTTGTTAGAAAATAAGGTCAAAAATAGTCAATAAAGTATTTTTTAGTTGGTTTTTAACTAATACAAAGAAAACTCAGCCTGAACCATTACATGAAAATGATTATGCAAAAATATTAATTCTCACTAAAGGTGCATCATGTCACAATACATGTGAAAATACTAGAATCATTGTTTCCCATATCATGTAGTCTTAGTGGGGCCCATTTTCACAGCATTAAAATTCTGTTTATGTCATCATAAATAGGTTAATATCATTATACTGAAATTAGCCACAAGAAGGACACAAGTGAGATACAATGACAACAATCAACAAACTTCTTAAAATATATCAAAACATTTCATAACACTGATATGACAATTGGATTAGCTTGCAGTGACTGTTAAAGGTGCCTTACTTTCATTTTTACATTTGTATGTCAAACACTGGTAATATTTATAAGGGGCCTCTTTAGAAACAGTGTCAGGAAACTGGTCACATGTTTAAACACACAGGTGACTCCCTTGACGACCATTAAAGAAAAGAAACAAAGATGAATAAATAATGAACCAGAAGTTTCTCACGAGGACTGAGTCAGCGACCACGATTGTCTGTTAAAGTGCCACCACCTGCACCCCATAACTACCCAGGGTTCAGATCGTAGTCCAGACATCTGATCCTCGCTGCAGGGGGCCCCCCCAAGTGTCATCGCTGCTGACCGGGCCTGGATCTCTATGGCCGCATGAAAACAAACACCTGTAACCAGAGTCCTCTGTTTGTGTGGTGAGTGTGATAAAGCTCCTGGCTCGATCATTAAAACGCCCCAATCCACCCTGACCTAAATTAAGAAGAGGTTGACCTGTCAGGCGGCCACAGAGGCTCAGTTTGTGTCTGCATTTTGTCTCATGGTCCACATCCAAAGTCCTGTTAAGATTCTGCTTCCTCTTTCAAGAATCTGTCTCAGATATTGAGGCCAGCTCCGTGATTTTAGGCCCCTCCTGGTGCTTAGTGAGAACTGGTCTACTGGTGTAAATGTCATCCACTGGTAGAAGGAATGTCACGGTTTTTACCTTTGTCCTAAAACGTAAAAGGTACACATTAGTTTTAAGTCTACAAATCTAAACACACACTGTATAAAGTCTATATTATAGAGAATTTAAAGAGAAAACATAGCATATTATCAAAGGAGACCCTCCTAAACCAGACTTATTTGGGGTATTTTTTTTAAAGCTACATTTATGAGTTCAAAGGTGCATTTCTTGTACCTGTTTTTGTGCACATATTCCTGCAGAGAGTGCCTGTTGGTAACCTCTCCTCTGGCTGAGTTTCCAAAGATGCTGTTCCCATGGTGATGGTGGATGTCTTCTTGTAGTCGTCCCCATCCTGAGTCCCTCCGCGCTGCTCTGTCAGACCCCCCCTCTTTCATGGTTACACCAGACATGTTGGAGGTTATAGAGTACCTCCTGACTGTCATGACGGTGTTTTCTGTCATGTAATAGGAAAAAGATTAATTTCTGAAGTGCAGAGACAGATTAGAAAAAAAGGACATTCATTTGAAGCTTCTTTTATATGCACCTTAGAAAATACAATAACCTTCAATATGTCTTAGAATAAATACTTTTTTTGTTTTTTAGATTCTCACTAGTTGCCTTTTCTGTAAATAAAAAGTGCACTTCTGTTAAAAAAAAATGCCATTAAGAGGTCACTGAGTTGCATTATGGAAAATGTAGGATCCCGAAATATTTTTGGCTGGACAGTACTTGTACTTTCTCAAACATTGCTACCTTTAATCAGTCTTTTGTGAGACATCAGACTTAATGCGAGTATGATCCTACTTCATTTAAGGGCTCCTATAAATTCTGAGGTGCAGTATGGGAACTGTTGGATCTTTATGCATTTGACCAATTGATAAAGAGGAATTAGGAGGATGATATTGGGCTTTTCTCATCAGATACCTTTTTAACATTCTGTCTTTGAATGTGTATCTTTTGAGACTTATAACTAAATGAAAGTTTAACCCTTAGTCATTGTGGCGCTCCTTAAATGTAATTCCTCCACTTTTCTTAATTCTTATGGATTTCAATATTGTTGGGTGAAATAAAAACAAACCAGTTTAGTAGATGTTTAAACTACATTTTTAATCCATTCCTATTAAAACATTCCGTTTTGGATATGTCACTATTTCATAGGTTGTATTTGACTCTTAATAATGTCTATGGTTAGTTGAAAATGACTTATTTTTGCAGTAACAGGCCTTTTCTCTTACCTTTATATTGTCCCTCAAGGTCTGGCGCAGACGCATTCCTCCTCAGGTTCAAGTACGGGTTTTCAATCTGCTCTGCGGTTGAAGAAACTCTACTGCCTTCCCTAAATGTCCGCTGACCATAGTCCCCCTTGAGTTCTCGGTTCTCCTCCTCCAGCTTCGTGATATCCTCGCGCATCTCCATGATGACGTGCGCCAGGCTGCGCGTGCTCTCCATGGCGCTGCTGCTGCGCTGCCAGTACCATGGCTTCCCAAACACCGGCGGGGACTCATGCAGGAGGAGCTCTCCAGGCTGCTGGGGCTCTAACATGCTCCTCGTCCTCAGGGAACAGGGGTTTGTGGTCCTCCTTGCTGGGTGCCTGTGCGCTCAATCTCAGTCCAGATCTTGTTCTGGGGAAGATTATGTCGCCTTTCACCACTTATACAGCTGACAGGGCTCCAGTGATCAGCCAGCAGCACACACACAATGTTTTATTTATCAGGCCTGGAGTCCAGTTTCAGGAAAACTAAGCAGAGGTCGGAAATGAAATATGCACTGCAGAGGAGCTTGCACGGCGGGAGACCTGCTAAACTTGCAGAGTCACTGAAATAAAAAATACTTATGCACAATCATTTTTTGCCCCGCTAAATGTTGTCTAACGTCATGTTTAAGTAAAAAAAAAAAAGGTAGTTCCGATTTTTTTGGCACCCCTGTCACCTTGATGTAATGTCCTTGTTTCTACTGGGATTACAATATCCTGCCTCTAAATTATTAATTAAATCTGTCAGCAGAGATAAATCAAGGTAAGAAACTGAGAAAATGCCACCTTTCACAATATTTTCTGTCTTGATTGTAATGCCAAATATTGTTTTGATTAATTTTACTTCCAAATGACCACCTATGCAGATGTTCCCTTTAGCACAGATTAAAACATAAAAAGTTAGCCCAATATAAAGGGGATACAAGGGGTTAAAATATAATTAACGTCAGCATTAATTAGCCTCTTCACACTTTAATGACCACAGATAGGAATACTCAGGTGGTGTGCTACTGATTTTAGTCTACAAAACACATGGTCCTGTGTTCTTCCGATGAAAGTTCAGGGGTCAGGAGGTCAACCCAACGATGACAGACAATCATGGGAATGAATCACATCAAAATAAAACAAGCATCTCATAAATAAGGGAGGGAATCACTGCAACGGACATCAAATGTAGGCAAGCTGCAGACAAATGAGAAACATTTTAGATGGTTGCTCTCAATGAGGCTTGTTCAGCAGGGATTGTATGATCAGGTGCTACAGTGGAAGTCAATTAGCCACAGGTTAGAGAGATGTTTAGAGTTTTAATGGTATTGGCATTCTTACCAGACGCCACAAAGTTTTGGTTAATCAAGCAGTTTTAACAGATTCAAATGCTTGGGCGCCGTATGGGGGAGAAAAGTGAGTACAATTCTAAGGACCTGTAACTGATAACAGCCCCTATAATGTTACTGCCATTTTTTCATGGCAATGTTATTAAAATCCCTGCTGGCATCCCTGTTTGAACACTTTGCTCGGGTTGCTAAAAGCGGGGTAGAACTTCCTGAACAAAATAATAATACAAAAATTGTTTATGTTTACAGTATGCTAGCAGTTAGTTCAAGATATTTTCTTGTTTGTGTGCTAGCTCTCAGTAACCCGACCCTGACAGGGTCCAGGCCACCAGGAGGGAGTCAGACAGGCACACAGAAGAGGAGAGAAACCCAATCAGTCCCCTCTTTCTGGTTCACAGAATAGGCTGCACAGAGGGAGGGAGGAGAGGAGAGGAGAGGAGACAGAGAGGAAGACTGATTGGCGGTGAGTTTTTTTTGCAGAAGAGGCAGGAGGTCAGTGAAACTGAATCTGCTGCTCCTCAGGTGTGCGACCACAGAGAGAGAGAGAGAGTTAAGGCTTAGAGTTGTTAATTCGTCAGCATGTTTGTCAGGCAGCTATAAAGACAGAGACATGGTAAGACAGAGGACTTCATTATGTTTAACCAGCAGCTGCACATTCAGGACCACTTAACTCTTTTTTATGTTCAGGGCCTCAAACCTAAAGCTTAACATCAATAAATAAAGAAGCACTCTGCTGCTCTCTCTATGCATGATCAGTAATTATACACAAGTGGAACAAAACTGATACCAGATCCTGTGGAAAACTGTTCAACAGAGAAGGTGCTCAAATGACATTTCACCTTAAGGTTGAAATGTTACAGTTATATACCTTTGTGTGATGAAGTTAGTGCCTTAGCACAAAAACATCTCACTATAAAGTAGCATTATATATTTTACTTCCCTCTGATTTCATTTAAAAGAAGAGTTTCTTTTTTTAATTCAATTCTAAAAGACGCCTGAGTGATTCAGTCACATGAGAGGAGCTGGGGCGCACTGCGACAGCAAGGACACAATTTTATTTTAAAAAGGTATTTTACTCCAGTCAAAATGATGGAAACCTGGATGCAATTAGCAAACGAGTGATTGGACCTACAGTGAAGTGAGAGGGTGAGATCTGAGGGTGAAAAAAGAACACACAATAGAAGTCATACTTACATAAGGACGGCAGATAAATAAACGTGTTGAGGATAATGATGGAGGCATAATAAACTTTTGGACATTAACAAAATTTTATTGAAATGTTATACATAAAACTTTAGTTGTTGCTCTTTTTTTAAATTCAGCTAAACAAATATTTATATATTGTATATTTTATAAAAAGAAACATTTCAAACATTCTTAAATATTAATATTTCTTATTTACAATTCAAAACAGTACATGAAATAATAACAGTAACAATGCAAATCCAATCATAAAAATGTTACAAAACATAAGTTTGTATTTTATTTGTTTCCATTTGAAATTTGCCGAGCTGATATTTCCAGAACTTTAGCAAGGATACAAAGTAGCAATGTGGAGCTGCTCTACATTCAAACAGGAACGTGAGGTGCGTTCAACTCTTCAAATGCTTCTTTGTGTTAGTTACAGTTTCTGACCTGTAATCCAAAACCCTTTTTTTTTCACATTAGTCATCTTTCAAGTTCTTTTTAGATAGTCTGAAGTACAATAAATACCTCACTGAAAAAAAAAGAAAACGTAAAAACCTTTAAAATGCACCAGAAAGCTTTATTTTACAAGTACAGCTGAACGCACCTCAAGCTCAGTAAGGTCACTGTTCTCTAAAGGGACAGGGTTGAGGAGAGAAGGCGCATGTTGTGTGTTTGTGTGTATGAAAAAATGCACTGTACGTATTTGTTTGCATGTGTCTGTTAGTGTGTAAGCTAGGGAGGGGTCCATTCTGCACATGGAGTCTCTAAAACCAAAACCAAACAGAAGCTAACAGTCCAGCGGCCTGGCCTCTAACTGTAGATAGTCAACGTTCAAACGTTCAACCACAGGACTACAGACTATCACAACCACAGTCTACACACTTCTTCTTCCCTTGTTTTCTCTACACTCACCATCAGTCACAATTCCACTACTTCCAGAATGAGGCTCAAACTGGCATGCCGAAGACATTCAGGGGAAAAATTGTCCTTCTTCTAGTGAGGCTATTGGCCGTTCAGTAGGCGCTGTGCCGTTCCGTTCCTGGCTGTCTTGTGTGAGGAATCTGAATAAGGAATAGAAAAATCAAAGTAAAACTCAAAAATGAAGTAAAGACAGCAGTTTGGCTAAAGGATGGATGTGGATAGACTGGGATGGGAGGTGGGGAAAAGTGGATTAAGCGTGTAGAAACAAAGCTTGATGTCTTTCATGGAGGACTGTGATGACATGACATACCAGTCTTAGAAAGAGTGGACAGAGAGCTGGCAGACAGAGATGAAACACTGGCAGCAGCATGAAAACGTTTTTGCAGCTGTAATGAGAGGAGAAGTAAGAAAAAGCATAGAGACAAACAGACACTGATGTTCGTGAAAATGCTAAATGACTCTTAAAACGATGCACAAGAAGAGATGACACCCATTGAGCCAGGGAAATGATAAGACACTTAGTGGACGCTGCATAGTGAGACCTGCTCGTTCATGATGCCCGACAGCTCAGTCAGCATGTCCCTGTAGTGAGCCCTCATCTCCTCCTGGTACTCCAGCTGGTCCTCCTTGATCAGTCGCTCGTTCACATCCAGAGCCTGACCGCACGCTTCTGCAAACTGCCTGCAGGGGGCGAACAAGGATGAACTTAATGCAAAGTAATGATAGATGAAATGAATAGTGTGACTGAACATTATCTTTATTGATTTATGATTATTACATGGTAGACATTAAAAAATATATAATACACTTAATTAAGGGGTTCCTATGTTTATCAGGAGTTACATCTCTAACATATCCATGTATTTGACAGTTTGACTTCAATTTTATGTCAAAAAAATTAATAAAAGATTTAAATTTACCCTAAACTTAAGCCTTAAATCATCTATATATATATATATATATATATATATATATATATATATATATAATTGATTTTACATAAAGACAAGCCTGTAGAACATGATAAACATATGGAATAAAGAACAACGAGAGCGGAGTTTACAGTTTTGTATTAAATTAGAAAGTTTATAATTTAGCAAAAAAAATATCCTAACTTTTTTTTTTTTTTACTTATTTCTACTCACCTCCTGTGGCATTTTTAAAGAAATGTACTAAAGTTTCCAAAGCAACTGGATCTTGAACTGAAAATAATAATAATAATAAAAACTACATTTCCCATGTACCTTTGCATGACATATAAAAGCATTTCTCTTTTGCTTTTACCAGTGGTTGGATCTGGATCAATGACTTGCCCTCAGATATATTGATTAGTTAACAATGCTTTCAGCGCACTGATGCATGCATGTTCTTTGTTTTTTTCACTCAGATTACAAACCTACTGTGACAGAGTAGGGATCATAATGTCCACACTTTGCACTGGATTGTGTGTTAAATCCTACCTGAAGATCTCCTTGAGCAGTTTGACCTGGTTGTCTGGATATTTCTTTGCATTCTTCTCCTCTAAAAACGCTCTGGCATAAGCCATAGGCCCAGCATTCACCTGCAATGGAAATAGCAAGTTAGCCAAAAGAAAGAGACCTCAATTAATTAAGGTGTCTGTAATTAATTAGAACCCCTACCTTCACACTGACGCTACCCTGCAGCTTCAGCTGTAGCCGGATCATGTCCACCTCCTCCATGTTGCACAGCTGGTTGAGCTCAGAGACTTTGCGGGACATCTCATCAATGGCTACCTCGATCGGGTTCATTGATGTGCTCTGCTGCTCCACCACCTGGATACGCTTCTTCAGGTAGGGGAAGCTGGAACTCGCTAAAGAGAACGATTGAACTGTTGTAAGGACAAAAAAATGGACTTATAATTGTGACATTTTCTTCACAGGATTTTATATTTACTAGTCAGTATGGTGCGTCTCTTGCACTGTTCCTCCACATCTCCGTGTTTCTTTCCCGACAGAGTGAACGGCGTCTCAAACACAAAGCGGTTGATGTTGTGATGTCTCTCAAAATCTGTCCTTTTGTCCTGCTGTTCTTTCTCATCAAAGTAGGGCACAACATAGGTCACCTGAATGTAGGCAAACTTGGGGTCCAGGTCTTTAGGGTTCACCTGATTTTGAAAGAATGTCAAGAAAGCATTAATGAATATTTGAATGAAATGAAAAAAAAAGGAGCATTTCAGCAATAAGAGTAATGCAAGGCAAATCATGAATTTCTTTATTAACTACCTTATTTGAGTCCTGGATCATCTTGACATTATCAGCTCCAAACTTGTCTGAGTAGAGTTTGAGTAATCTCTGAGAGATTTCTGAAAGCCCTGTCAGCTTCGGCTCTTTGTATATGAACTCTTTGCTCTCCTCCTCCTCAAAGAAACCCTGTGAGAACACACACACACACACACACACACACAGCCACACACTAATGAGCAGAGTATTTTGTATGTGCCCTATTGGGAGTTTTTATGTTCTTCTACAACACGTTGTACACATGTCAGCCTGATTTTATGTTTCCCCCTGGTGGTCACAGGCCATAATCAGTGTTAGAGCAACTCAGTCCGGACAGCGTGTCAAGTGTTAAGAGGTGGATGGGAGAGGTGGGAAGTCATTTTCAAAGCAGTGTCAAATGTGTATCTTCCTGTCCAAGATGGCTCTTTGACTTCTCAATGTTTAGGTGGGGAAACGACATCATCATTGGGAGATTATTAGGAGTAAAATGGACCACAGCAAGCTTGACACAACCCCCCCCCATCATGGGTATGAACAGTCAGTGTTAATAGTAGTAGAAGGAGAAGAGAGGTAAACGTGGTTAGCTCTGAGGAGAATGGAAAAGCAAAGATATCCAAAACTTACCGCAATCTTGATTTAAAATATGATAAAAAAAAAAGAAAGGAAAGAGCAGACAGAAAAATTAAGGACACTGACTCAGTGAAATAATCCTGCTCTCCTTACCTTTCCATACCCAAGCCTCACGGACAAGACTGCAAGGTCTATCGTTTCCCTCAATTATTTGAATACAGAGACCAATTAAATTCCCAGCTTTATAAACTCTTTCTTCCCTCCAGGGCTCTGAAAGCCCTGCATTAAAACACTATCCCTTAATTAACCAATAGGGATCTGTGTCAGGGATCCGTGTTCTAAAAAACAAAGCGCACGAATTAAAGATAAACTAGGACACAACTCCCCCTGTTATACTGAATTATGCTTCTCAACACCTCTGAAGAGTCAGTTCAACCAGAGAACAAAACTTTATTAATGTTCCCACATAGCCCTGGTGGCACGGATCTCTGTGAAAGCTTTGGTTTAATTGATAGAGTGGTATAGAAATATTAACCTTGGTAACTTCCATCTTTGTTTTGAGTCACTCAAACTATTGACAACTAAAGAAAACAGCAGCCTTTGTAGAGACTGTCTCTGAGAAGTAACACTGTTTATAAAGAGGGGTATGTCTGTTATGTACCAAAGTGGGAAAGAAAAGTGAATATTGGAGATAGGTACGCGTTTTTCAAAATGTAAACTTGGGACTAAATGTGGTGGAATTTCTGTAGTTATTTAGATTATAATGTACAGATGTCACGAGGTTTATTCACTGTTCTCTAATGTCAGTCAGACCTGACAGAGTTCAGTTGTTATTAGAACACCAAGTACAGCTTGGAGAGTGTCAACTGTTCTTCCTGATATCTGCAAGGATGTTTGGTAGACTTGTTGTCTGCTCCAGTGTTGTAGACGTCACAGTTTAGTCTAGGTGGGTCAATGTGACACGACCCTGATAATGTCTTTTTGGATATATGCGATGCCTTTCGAGAAACTCGGCAGATGTGATTGAGCATGACACGAGAACAGAAGTGTGATGTTGAATCATGTCTCCTCGACGAGTATTCATCTGATGTATAAACTTTCATCAACGTAAGCCGTCTGAGTCAACTGAGTCTTATTGTGTGGAGTCAAGTCTTAGTAATTTCTTCAACACTAAAGGCATGAAAAGTTTTGTACATCCAAGATATATTACACTTGTTTATATCATTGTTAATGTGCATCACATACAGGGCCATGGGTACCAGTTTTGTCAGTCAGCTGCAGAGCTCTAGTTACTGAGCAGTCATGAGAAGTGAGTGCCGCTCACCTGTCCATAGAAAGCCACGCGGTAGTAACGCCCGAAGAGCCGCTTCTCAGCGTTCACCACCTCAGTCACCTTCAGATAGGAGCGGTGGATGTCATAGTACAACTCCGACAGCCTCTGTGGACACACACACACGCACGCACGCGCGCGCACACACACACACACACACACACACACACACACACACACACACACACACACACACACACACACACACACACACACACACACACACACACACACACACACACACACACACACACACACACACACACACACACACACACACACACACACACACACACACACACACACACACACACACACACACACACACACACACACACACACACACACACACACACACACACACACACACACACGTGAGGTTAAACCTAGGCCTGTATGCACCAACATTCTAAGAATGAATAGTTGTTTAAATATCTACCTTGAAATCCCGCCTTTTTTCAAAGACAGCAATCACAGGTTTGTTGATGTCAGCGATGAGCTCGTGTCTCTCTGATTTCCACAGATAGTCCACACACAGCTCCAGCTGCTCCACCAGGGTGTCCTACACAGAACAGAACGAATCAGAAGATGTCACTATGTAACATCTTCTCCCTCTGGCAACAAAGATTCTGATCAAAAATGTCTACTTTCTTGAATGTGGATTTCTGATAAGGATTTCAGTCTTTGTCTGACCTCAGTATATGGTGTGTCTTGTGTACCAGTGTCTTCCTTCATGGCTCCCTCCTCCTTCACGTTCGGGCTGATGCACATGAACGCCGCCCAGCCCATAGAGAACGACGCTGAGGTTTTCAAACAAGCAAAAGTGACTTCAGGAAAAAGTAATTCCATAGATAAACACAGCCCAAAAAAAGGTCACATAATACCTTGCTTTTGTGATATTAAATTTCTTAACTTCCAAAATCCAACATGTACGCCCTTGTATTAAAATACAAGAGGTTTTACCTTTGCTTATACACTCAAACAAAAAAAAACATCAGACGTGAGCGTGCTTCATATCAGACCTCAGTGACACTGAACATCTTATCCAGTGAGACTTGAGCAAACAGGTCAGACAGTGACAGCAAAAAGTGATGACACAGGTTCATACATCTAAGGCAAGAACAGTGGTTGTCAAACTGCGACTGCATGGTTTAATAAACAGAGAAGAATTTTTATCCAACAATCAAGTGGTTAAGTCCATTGTCTCTCCATCTCTGTGATCTTAACTCCCACACAACCCCCACCACCACCCAGCAGGCCCACGGCGCACACACTCACTGTCTTGTTCTCGGGAGGTAGTTAGTAAGGAGCTACAGTTAAAGACAGGGCTTTCTTCAGGGGACACACTGGACATCGCGGCCTTGTCTGCTCTCCAGTAGCCTGTTTGGTAGGAGCGAGGAGGAGGAGGTTTACAAACCACTTGCTTTTGTCTTTTGTGCTCAAGGAAAAGGCTCACAGTAATCAGACGAGAAGCTTGCATGCTATGTGAGCTCTTTTGGAAACAGGCTAAGTGCTCAAAGTGCTTGTGAAAGGACAGAAACATGCTGTGATCTCAATGAGGGAGCATGCACAGATAAGAACGGACTGATTTGCAGAACAGCAAAACACCCAATGTGGAGGCTCAGTTCCTACTACACTTAGTGAATGAGAAAGGCAGTCTGATGTTAGGATTGATCAATTCTACAAAAAGGGTGCATAGGAAACCATCATAATATCCCATGAGTGCCTTACTTATTTTCACCATACACACAGCCTATTTCAGTACATTGCTCTCTGTTAGGCATACACGTACAGTAGACCCTCATGATGATGATATAAAGGAATGATGTTTGGATATATCAGAAATTTGCAATAATCATGTTAGCGATGACAATATGCAAAGACTGCATTAGCAATAGGAATGGAGAAGGCTAAAATGCATTGATCATGTTAGCATTGACCATAGCTAAGATAAAATGACTGTATTAGCAAGGAGCATGTAATCAGAGAGAATGAGAGATATGCTGTTTGACAAAGGATGGCTGTTAAGGACTCAGTTGTTAGAAGTGATCATGTCAGCTACAGATGTATTCACTGCAGCAGCAATGTTTTAGCCCTGAATACACACGTAAACCATGCTGAAAAAGTAAACTCAAATCAGCGGACTGTGTGCACTTACCTCTCCTCTTTAGTGACTCAGCTATCAGGGCTGAGATGTGGATGTAGCACATAGCGGCCTGAGGGAAGGTCCGAAAAAATTCAGATCAAAATAAAGTAACACATAAGTCCAACGGCAGTTTTGAGTTTTAAAAGTGAAAGAAACAAAAAAATGTAGAATGTGTTGTAACCTCTGAGAGATCGCCATTGCGGACATGAATCTTGGCCATGCTCTCCAGCCAGGTGCGCCGCAGCTCGGGGGTGCTGGCGTAGGAGTTGGCCAGACTGTACTGAAGGTCAACCAGCATCTCTGGATCCTTCTCATGCTCCTTCATTTGAGCTGTGGCCATCAGGACCGTCCTGATCCGTTTGGTCAGGTCCTTCACCTCAGCAGGGAATGGAGTGTTCTGGAGGAAAAATATTAAGTATTTAAGTCGATTGACACAAATCATAATTATCGAAAATGAAGCTGAGAAATAACACAACCTTGAGTGGTGCATCTCCGTTGGCAAAATTATTGATGATAGCCAGGGACTGCTGAAATCTAGAGCCTCCAATGCCGGCATCTGCTATCAGCTGGCTCACTGCCTTTATAACCTTCAATGGAAAGATGATTCAAGACATCATGAAATTGTGTTCGTAGACTGCATGAAACATGGATCTAGTCTCAGTGAGGCCACCCATTGGTTACCGAAGGGGAGTTTTTGAAGCCCAACGATGGCCGTCGCCGTATTGAAAATGCTGTCTCAATCTAACATTCATCAACCTAGAAACAGGTAAACAGGTGGAGCACAGGCAGGTGTTAAGCCTATTATGCATTATGCATAACTAATTTAGTATCCTTCATAAAATAAAAACAGATGAGTTAGAAAAAACTCTACCCTCCTCTGTTCATTGTGTGCCAACAAAGACCAAAATCTTTTTTTGGTACCAGACGACAAATATGTTTCTTTCTGCTAAAATATGGCCATTTTATCATGGGGTGTGTATGTGACTTCTGGGGCTTTTGGAGCATGTGCCAGGTGGACACTTGAGGAATTGCAGTTTTTTTTGCACTTCCGCCCTGGCTTCTCTTTTCAACAACTACGATTGCTACTTGATCGGGATTCGAAAAATACAAAGTAGTGAAATAATGAATTTGTACACATTTTGGTCACACTGACCTGCAGATGTGAGCGGACGATTGATTTGCCCTTTGTGAACTCAAAGTTTTTCCTCATGAAAAAATACAGCAGGGCGGCGGCCTCTGTCTGGGTGGAGCTGGATCGATGGTTACAGCACTTGAGGATCTCAGAGCAAAGACAGCCACACAGGTCTGCCTTACCCTGAAAGAATGAACTGGGGAACTACAGGAAGAGACGAAGGTTAAAAAAACAACATGGCAATCTTCTATTAAGAGGGTTAACATGAAATGTGTGACGCACCTTTTGCACAAAGAGCCTGAGTGCAGCAAAGACGTGCCGTAGCGTGGCTGTTGATTGGTTGATCTGAAAGAAGAGCAAGTAGGTGTCCAGCACCTTCTTCATCAGGGAATTTTGTCCTTCATCCAGCAACAGCTGCTTCTGTATGTATGCATGAAAGAAGGAAAAAGCAGAAAAAACATTTTATTATCAAAGTTTTTGAAGAAATATTTGCTTCTGATTAATCTAGACACTACTTAATAGGTCAAAGCAAGGAGGGATATCTGGAGCCACCAGGGTGCAGTAGAGTATCATTGACTCATCCTGAGGTTGTGTGTGGATTAAGTGCATGGTCAAGTAATTCTGGCCCATCAATGAAAAACACTCTAATTGGACAACAAAATATATATATATTTTAAGGTTTTTTTAATCCTTCAGAATTACAGTCAGAGGCATGAGAAGATAAAAAAACACACTTTTTATTACTGAATTTATTAATGAATCATTTTACATTTCTGATAGGGACATTTATATTTAAAAAAAGCCCCTACAGTGACAGACAAGGGCAACTGACCCGCAATGGAAGTTAGAATGCTCAATAGGAAAAACAAATTAAAAAAAAAAAAAAAGTGCTGAAAAGCCAAAACAACTGCATGAACATGAAATGCGCTAAT
The DNA here is from genome assembly GCF_963584025.1 of Labrus mixtus. Classification (NCBI taxonomy): domain Eukaryota; kingdom Metazoa; phylum Chordata; class Actinopteri; order Labriformes; family Labridae; genus Labrus; species Labrus mixtus. The sequence goes on from NC_083620.1 coordinate 16,650,441, forward strand.
ACATAAATGAAACATGATTTAAAAGGAATTTATTGGGAGCCAGCTGCCTTAGCATTTAGTTTGTACACCCCCTGTACAGAAGCCGATGTTGGGGACCCGGGTTCGAGTCTGACCTCTGGCTCCTTTACTGTCACCCCCCACTATCCTATCTGAATAAAGGCATGACAGCCCAAAAAGTAAATCTTGAGAAAAAATGAAAGAAATGTATTCAGAAAACATCTGCATTAAATCTCCCGACATGAGGGCATAAAGCTTTCACTACCATTAGCTGTACAGCTTATTTTGTAGAGCTATCAATCCACCAAGCCCAACTTCTCAAAGCTGTGCTTATGAAGAGGCATAGTCCCTGGTGATCCTCTGTTTTGACAGAATTTATTGTTCTGATAACAAAGTCACTTGTATTATGTGTTTGCAGCGCAATTGTATTCACATGTGACTGTCAACTCCCAATACTGAACATAAAACTTACACAGTGATATTTTGAAACACACTATAAATTAAGAGGCTCCACATACACAAAATGAACCGCATATTCTATTTCTTAGCGCTTTTAGTATAAATTAGAATAAATACGCTTTTATGTATTTATTATAAAAAAGGTGAAAACCACAGACCTTATGATGGTGCACAAAGAGCTCGAGTACATCCAGCACAGTGAGGGACACCTCAGTGGACAAGTTGGCCTCGATATCTGTGGGACTCAAGTTGTCCCCATCCTGAATACTCCCATCTGGAAACAGAATCAGACATAAATAAGATATATATCCCTCGCAGTTACTCTGCACTGATCTCAGTCAACATGCATCAGTGTGTGGTTATTACCTGTCTCCATCATCTGCAGCAGCTTGGGGTTGGTGAGAGCGTTTTTGCCCCTGATGATTGGCATAGTTTGGGAGCGAGCATGTCGGTGACCATCGCCTCCAGACGACGCCATCCTGGAGGTAACAGCAGCGAGTATCAATCACAGAACTCGTATTAGAAACGCCTGTTTAAGTACTTAAGTACAATGCAACCAGCTAAGAAACTACTAAACCCAATGCAAAATCTAAGTCATCTGTCTCTAAGGATTTTGCCTAAAGAACATGTTGTTGACAGGAGTATTTACACCTGGGAGTACAAACAAAGACTGGTATAGCACACAAACACTGCAGGTATGATGAGGTGCATGCTTAAAACACATTCACAGTCTACGTCATGGAAACACAGTGGTTACATCAAAATGATTGGACACAGGACGAGGACATGTTTATCGAACTCCATGTGTGGTAGGTTGTACCTGAACTTAAGTTTCCTATTGTTAAAATAAAATCCATTTCAATAACATTCGCATTAACATTAATCACAATTTTAGTAACCAAAGACTCTTGTTTCTTAAAGCAACTCCATCGTCATGGCTGAGGCTGAGGAGGGTGATTACCATTGTGGGAAGAGGCTTGAGGGCTGGGAGGACTGGGAGGGGTGGTTAGAGCCCCTCAGGGTGCCATTGGCCTGGGTGGATTGGGCCAGCTTTACTGCCGCCGCTAGCTTCCTGTTCATGAGCCAATCACATCAAAGCTAACATTAGTGAGTTTAGTTGTTTATTGGTCATCAACACTGTCATGAGTAAGCTGTATAACTGAATGTGACACACTAACATTTACTTGAGCACTCCTACAATCAACACTGATTGCCCTAAAAGTGAAAATGTAAATGTGTACAGCTTTTTTTCTTTTTGTACATTTTTGTGACCGTGTTACATATTTATAGAAATCGGGTCTATGGCAAAGCATACATAATAAATTATTCATATGTCGGCTGGGAGTTGTAACTAGTGAGGAGCTACTATTAGATCAAGAATTGCTTTTAGGGGTTGTGAATAGTCGTTTAATTTGTCAAAATAAATGTGCACTCTTTACATTTATTGAAGATGAATTCTTATTGGAACTTTTCAGGATTGAATATTTGATATTAAATGAAGTCAAAATGTGATGGTAGATATCATCAGCGCTTTACGTACATATCCAAAGTAGGTTGTTGACATGTGACATGTCACAAATACATCTGATGATGTCTGTAGTGGATAATTACATTTTACCTAGCCGTTGTTTCTTATTCAGTATTTAAGAAATGTACCTGTAGATATCTGTGATTGTTATTTTGAAAGTCAAATAATCTGAATTACTTATGTTAAACATTCAATCAAAGATATTTGTGTAAATGGCCGGCTCCTCAATATGAATAAATATATTTGTAGCAAATCAAAACTGTTTCAGAAATAAGTCAAATCAATATTTAAGTAAGTGATATTAAACTAATACTAGTCAGACCAACAGATAAAATGTTAAAGGGCTTTCCAGAGTAGGTCACATTGGGCTCCTGCAAAGCTAAATGTAAGCTAAAAGCATTCATGATCCTCAATTTGCCCCTGAGGTTTGAGAGCAGCTAAAGGCAGAGTTAGGGGAGGTCAGCCAGATGGAAAGGTTAGTGGTGTAGCAGAGTCCATGGATTAAGATTGCAGTTAGTGTAATAAAGTGTGAATGTTGTCTCAGATCATGTTAGAGTGTTAGTGGAGAGCAGAGGCTGGGGGGGTCAGCATTCATGATGTTAAAAACAGTGAAAAAGAAGAAGAGTAAAGATGTAAAGATGATATCTCAGCTTAGTAAGTGGATTTCAACAAACAGATGTTCAACATGTTGTGTTCTTAAATGACGGACAGTCAACACGACCGACGCAGAGCCAATTAATGAATTAATGTCAATCATGCAAACTACAGCGACAGGTGGAGTCAAGAAAAAAAACTACAAGGTCAACATGCAACACCAACCATCAAATCTCAAAAGGAGCAAACAAAACTAATAAAAAGAAACATCACACATTCCCTGTATATTTAAGATCTATGTCAATACAGAGAGGGTTACATGACGCAACAAAACCAATGATTTGCAGTCACACTGACTTCCATTAACAGCAGCAGCTGTTGCATGGGGTGGGGGGGTGGGGGGGAGGCTATGTTTGGGAGGCTACAACAGCACAGCCGAACATGGAGAAGACATTACTGATTATTTGTTTGGGTCTTGATGTGATTATTATGCATGTGCATGAAGCATTTCTGTGTCTAATCTGGAGTCTGAATGTGGCTTCATTTAAGGAGGCGAGTCACCCTGCAACAACAAACAAACTGCAGCATTCTCCAGTTTGATAATGGCTCTGACAAACTTTTTTACTGATCTACTTCTTAGTAGTATTCATTTCAGTGTTTTCCAATACCAGATAAAGACTCCTCACAAAAGCTTTTACAATTTAAAAAAAAAAAAAAAAATGTAAAAATTGAAACAACGTTTTGAGACGCCTGAATGACTGAACTGTCGTCTGGCAGGCTGGCTGACTTCCCAGCTTGGTGCCTGGATTCACACTGCTAGTGTAATTCATTACTACTGAACTCCAACGAGCACCCACTCTGACTCAGCCAGGCATCAAAGAGACAGACACAGGCGTGAGACTGTGAATCCCCCTATGGCCCTGGTATTACAGACGAATGTTAAGTAGCTAGCAGCACCAGACAGGATCAACTACGTCTGAGAGCGCTAGCTAGGCCTGCAGCTATCTTTATTCTGTTAATGCCTCTACATAGAGAAAAGCAGAGTGTTCTGCCTGCCTTTTGTTGGCTTACATCTCAGCATCTTACTGCTGAAAGGAAAAAGAGGGCTAATTTAATTAGCTGGGAGGAACCAGAAGATGGAGGAGTCTAGCTGTGCCAATGGCTCAGCTCCAGTAAGAGCATACACACACACACCACCCCCATCCTTTCCTTGCCAACTACTACAGTACAATATCCAGCAGAGCTTTTCTCTCAGCAGCCAGATCCAGGAGTTTCACCTCCCCCTCTCTTCCTTTTCTCCCCGTCTTTACCTCTCCCTCGTCTTGAAGCTCATCCCTGAGCGTGCACACGCATGCAGAACGCATATTAGTATTTCTGCCTGACTGTGTCCGACTCATTTATTTGTGTTTGCGTTTGCACATGTGTCTGCGTAGCTGCTTTAGCCAAATGTATGCATTCATGTGTGTGCTTGATTGTATGAATTATGTAGCAGTGGGCGGGGCAGTTACAACCTTTGACTGCAGATTGCATGTTAAGTTAACGAGTGTTTCCACATCTGCACCTTTACAATAAATGCATGTGAACGAGGCTCGGTTCCCCCGGTTTGTTTACAGGAGAATGACAGCAGCGAGGACTCACCTGGCTATGTGGCGCTTTCCGAGGAACCTGAAGTGCTGCAGACACAGCCTGCAGAAAATGAATGCATAAAAATCTGAGTGAAAGGCGAAGGTTTGCTTGTCTTTGATGTGTTTTGTAGTTAAAACACAGGATAAATGCTGTCCATGAGATGAAACAGTGCTGATATAGTAAAGTCTAGATGCTGAGATGAAGAGGAAACACAGGCAGTTAATCAACTGAGCTGTTCACGAGATGAGAAGCTCTCATTGGATTTACTGTTTTCTACTCTCTTGCTTGCTGTGTCTCTTCTTTTATCTGTTCCCTTCTGATACTACATTATCCCACTTCTACGCCCCCTGTCTCACAGATACAGTATCACAGTATCAGTCGTCTTGAAAAAGAAATGAGCTGTGGTAACACTCTGCGATGAAGAAAGAGTAGCACTCACTCCAGAATGTTAAAGAAGTCAGAGATCTCCTGGTGAACGGCCCGGTGCCAGTAGGACACAAGCACATCTGGAAACAGGTAACAGAGGACAACATGTCAGGCAGAGTGGATTTATGAAGGTTCTGGTGAAAACTAGGTCACTTTTTTACTGAGACGTTCCTAAAGTAAAAAGACCAATTTGTAGAGTTTTTAAGTTCTTAAGAAGAACTAAATCTTCTGTGAATTGTCTATATTCATATGTAAAACGATAAATAGCGCTCAACTCTACAAGGACTGTGTGACTTCTCTTTATACGTGTGTGTGATTTCTTACCCTCAGATATGGTTTTCATGATGTGCAAAAAGCACATGAGCAGGCTGCGGGTCTCCGCCTGGTCCAGCTTGTCACAACGAGACCCGTAACCGATGAGGGACTGCGGTCGAGCGAACTACGGAAACACACCCAGACAGGATACAACTTACAGTCATGTGTGAATTTCAGGGTTGTAGCTTCGGTAATGTCGTCAGTATTTTCAGATATAAGTGCTTTCAGGCCAACAAATATCACAATAACACACGCAGAAAGATGTTCTCACCTTCTCACAGCCGTCCATCTTCTCACTGTTCCTGTCGCTGTTGCTGGGGTTTGAGTCCACGCTGATTAGAGAACCCCGAGAGTCCGCCTGGTTAGCCGAGGCAACTGCCAGGGAAGAGAAGGCTGGTAAAGCAAGTTGGAGGGGAGAGGCGGGAGGGGAGTCAGCATCAATGTCCTTTTTTTTTTTTTTTTTTTTTTTTTACACCCGTTTATACAGACAGTGGATAGACAGCAGCACACAAACACAATGCTACCTGTGATGGAGTTGAGTACTTCTTTGGAAAAGGAGGCATCTACAGAGTTGCCATGGCGGGTAACAGGAATCACCCCTGCAGCCACACCTCCTCCCACACTGAGGTCATCTCGAGAGCCCTGGTAGGAGGACAGACAGGGGAGCGGGATTATTCAAAAGCAAAAAAAAAAAGTGTTTGGTTTCACCCGTTCCTTCGTTTTTTTAAAAGGGTGTAATGCTTGTCAAGAATACAAACAAAACTTCACATCAGCATCCACGAGCGAGGGCCACACAAGCCTAAGGCACTTTTCCCAGTTGAATATTGAACTCTTCATTGGAAATATCGAGGTATTTATGTATTTACGCTCATTTAACAATGAAAGAAAACAATTAAAGGAAGAGTAAAGGTGACACATTTATTTCTGCAATTCCAGCTCAAACTGCAGGCTCAAATGTAGTTTTATTGGCAAACAAAGGTTTGGATATAGTTTGATAAAACACAAGTATAAGTTGAGAGAGAAATCAAAATGACAACTTCTACTGTACCCAACAAGACCACAGATTTTTAGTGATACTGAATAAGTCTGTGCTGCAAAAAAATGATGCACAAATCTGGACAGCTAAGGAAGAAAATCACACGTAAGTACCTGGTGTAATTGAGGAATAAGATCTACTGCAATCGATGCAGTACACACAGACTCAAAGGACTCTTACCTGGTCACTAGAAGTGAAGTAGATGGGGAAAATGTCCCTGAGGAAGAATCGTGGCATGTTGTCCAGGATCAGGCCGTACAGCGGCAGGTAGAGAGAGGCGATTCTCGCCTGCTTCTCCTGGCAAGGCAGCCAATAAAACAGGCATCACATTTCATGTAGTTGTGCGCATCTTTAAGCCAATCAAAAATAATTATCATACTTAAACTAATGTTCTATGACTATGAAACTTGGATCAATACATTCAATATGTTTCCCTTACCCTGGAGAGACTTCTAATGAGGATGTCTCTCCCTGGTGAGAGGAGTTTTGCATAATTAATGTTGTATTTACATTTTGATTGTCTATGTTTAATGAACAGTCTTTGCTAGATTAATATATAAACCCACTCTCATTTATACGTATATATTTTGCCATGAAAATGTTCTAGCCTTCTTTAAAACATGAAGTTTGTTGGCCTCTGCACACATTTTGTTTGACTCTTTTGGCCACAGCGCTGCAGTTGTGTGGTGGTTGGCAGAGACTTTGGTGGAGTTTAAAGAGGGCACATTACTGACATGATCCCATCTGGATATTTCCCAGCGTTCATTAAGGCATCTTGTCTGCTGTTTTGACCAATTCTGTGAGTGTGTAGATGTTTGTGTGTGAGTCACAAAAGGATACATTTCCGACTGTGGAGAGGGGGGGGGGAGGGGGGTACTCGTGAGACATTGAGTCTCACGAGTAGCCCCCCCCCCCCCCCCCCCCCCCGGTGTAAACATGTGTTCTGGCTACCTTGGTGGCATAGCGTGCATCCAGCGAGTGTTTGGCCATTAGAGTCTTCAGGGTGGCCAAAGCGAGGTGCCTCAGGTCCTGCTCGTCCTGGAGAGCCAGCCCCAGTTCCCGTAGCAACAGGCCAGTCAGGAAGTGCTTCCTGCAGAACTCTCCGGTCAGGTTGTACTCGGGCACTGAGACTGAGAGGTGACAGTACATCAAATAATTCACATTCAAATGAAAATGAACGGACATCATTTAAATAATCCTTGTGCCGATATTTGCTTTCCATCAAGGAGTTAATTAATCCTTTAATACACAAAGATCTGGTTACACTTAGCAAATAAAGAGGCTTATTTCAAATGCATCTCACAACCTCCATACCACTGCAGCACACACACACACACACACACACACTTATACAACATTTAAGGGAATGAGTATTTACCATGAGTACTTTGTGGCTCTGAGGATGCATGGTCTGACATGAACAAACAGTAAAAGGACAGCAAGAGAGGAGGAGACAGAGACTATGTTAATAGACGAATGAGGGTTGGATCTACTCAATGAATGAGTTAACACATTCAAAATGGCGTCACTGAACTACACGGGAGGACTCAGACTCTGACTGTACCTGCGATACGAGCCGAAGGTAAGGGCAGGCTGAGAGGGATGTAGTGCTCGTGGTTACACACCTCGCGTAAGAATTCAAACTTCAGCTCACACAATACCTATCAGACCCAAAGGAAAGAAAACACATTATTGCAACACTTTATTTTATTCTAAATCAATTCGAAGTGTGCTGAAGGATATTTTAAGTGTTTTTTTTTTTTTAACCTTGCTGTCAGTGGCAGTTATCATGTTGATGTAGTTGCTGATCAGTTTAAATGTGAAGCCTCTGTCCATGAGAGTAAAGCAACGCTGCAATGAGACACACAAAAACAGACTTTTAAGACAGTGAGAGATCATTAAACATAGAAGCAGGAATTGGAAACAACTTTCATTTGCAGACCATTTACACAGCATGTGTTCATCAAACAGGATTTCTTGTGGCACAGGATGTCTCCTTTAAACTTAACTGCCTTTTTTTTTTTTTTAATATTACTAAATCTCTGAGCATTTTGTCCCCACCTTGACAAACGCTGCCACTGCTGCGTTGGCACTGCGGGTCTCCTCTCCCAGGTCTTTGTTTTTCCAGAAGATGTGTTCAGACACCGTCTCCACCAGCGTCTCCACACGACTCAGGTAGGATGAGGGGAAACGCTGGGGCCTCGGGAGCTGTGGGATCACGGAGTCAACAGAGTTACCATTAGCGTACACAAAGAACACACAGTTTGTATAGAAAATTGGTTAAATGTGTTTTTAAACGAATGGGATAGTCAAGAAGCTCCAAGTAGAGTGTGCAATGTTACCTTAAACTTGTCTGACTCTGCCAAATTTTGGGCCATGGACTTGACAATCAGCTCAAAGAAGAACCAGGAGAACTGAAACCAGGAGAGGTATAAGCGAGGTCTTTTAACAATATAATCTAATTTATTAATATTCTCTCAACTTCATCTATTTTACAAGATTAAATCTGCTTTATCAGCTCCTTCTTCAAAACACATGAGGCACACACGATTCTGTTTCAGGGATTTACTTTTCAAAAGACTTTTGAGGCATAAAACAACGGCCTCGCTTTCTGTTTCTTTCGACACCGCTGTAAAGTAGTTCTGAAGCGAGAGAGACAAACCTTCAGGACATTTCTCACTGCTGCCTGCTCGTTGCTCTTCAGGTCAAACGTCATCCCCTTTGCCAGCTCCTCGTGGACCGTCCTGAAGCCGTGGGCCTCTGACTTGAACACATACTACACGCAGAGAGAAGGGGAAAAAAAAGAGTCAGGGCTCAATTCCACTACTGGGGGCTGCAGCTGTTTATGCCTTACCATTCGTTTATTACTTGCCTTTGTTGGAAAGTATCAATAAAGAGAAAACAGGGAGAAAAGGGAGAGAAAGCGAGGGTTTAAAAAAAAAATTTGGGGCGCACAACACAACCGCCAGCCCAACCAGCGCCCCCTTGTTCTGTAATTACAAGACCTTATTTGGTGCAGGTGTTTGAGGGATGGGATAGTGGTTATAAAAAGAGATATCACATGTAGTAAAAAACACAACAGAAACGTTTCCTACACGACTATAGCCCAATGAGACATTCTAAAATGTCTTGTTCTGTCTGACCACCATGAACAAACTAAATTCATCCACTTGTAATGACACATATGAGAAAAGCAGAAAATCATCCTGATTAGGAAGCTGGAAATAGTAGAGAAGAAATAAATAAAATGCTAGACGTATGTGTAAGGTTAGATTCATACAATATAACAGCCTACAGCATATACTCTTACAGTGAATAACCCCCCCTCCCCTCCTCATGATTATACACACATGTGCACAATCACACACTCAGCAGTTTAAATTGGGCAGCTCCACTACTGTGCACCATGCCAATCTGTTACCATGGCAACTCTGCATCCATTAGTCCTCTCCTCTCTTCTTGCCTCCCATCATTCATCTCTGCCGCTGCCTCTTTGAGTGCTGCACTTTTCCGTCACTGTGGCCAACGTGAAGCAGGTCTTACGGTTTCTCTCCCTCTCTTTTTTGATCCCCCCCCTTAAACAAACACGCCTTGTGTTTCTGATTGAGCACGCTGAATGCCCCTACTCAATCACCCTTTCTTCATCCTCTCCTCTCCTTCCCTCCACGCTTCTCTGTGTGTATTTGCACATAGCTCTCGGCACACGGCTCTATACCACACTCCTGCTGGCTGAAAAACACACAAACATACACACATGCAAACACAAAAAAAGCCCTCTCTTCTATTTATTTTCCCTTCTGAAATTCTCAGTCTGTTCATGGTTTCCAATCCTTCATTGAAAACAACAGCCTTCAAAATGATCATGTGATGTTCCTGAGCGCACACTCTCATTATGCATTCAACAACACACACAAATACTTCAAGGTTTCACACGCATCCCTCTGGGTACCTTAATATACGAGTGCAGGTAGTGAACCAGGTTTTCTTCATGGCACTTTGCAACAATGTGAACCAGCACTCTGCAGACACAGGACGACAAAGAGTTACATTTCTTACAGCCCTCGTCCTTACACAGTAAAAGAAAAAACAGAAAGATTATTTTTACTTCAATATCTCAAAAAAGCAAAGTGCTTCTCATTAAGGAAAATAAATGCACATGAATACATACAGAAGGACCATTAAAAGGGTTGAAATTAATATTAATGAAACTTGATTACAAAGCATAAAATGTAAGCATAAAAAAAATACATAATTCTAAATCTTCATTCATAGGTTATCAATAAAAGGGGATATGGTGTTTCACATTGTAAGTTAAAAGCCTTTTAGTGTTCATTATAAAGTTCCTGTTTACAAACCCGTATGCCCCCCACCCCCACCCCCACCCCCACCAACAACACACCCAGATGTAAATCCAGTCGTTGCAGATGCTGTAATACCACTACCTACCTGGTGGTGGCAATAGTGACCTCATCATTGTCATTCTGAGTCAGGACCTTGAACAGCTGGTTGAAGAGCACTGGCAGAAACCGGATGATCACTGGGATTCTCTCCATACTGAGGAGACCCTGGGGAAGGGTGGAACAAAGGAGGAGGAGGATGGAAATAAATATGAAACATAAACCACAAAGAAGAAAAAACAAAACGTGACTGATGTTGGATATGCAAGAATCCAGCTTTGATGTATAAGTCAAGGCCTTGTTCTCAATCAATGAAAATTGAGGTGATGGAGTTTTCTTTTCGCTGACCTTCAGGCAGTTGAGGAAGTTGGAGGTAGGAGGTAGTGAGAGATCCAGCTCTCTCTTCTGGCACTGCTGGAAGAATCTGTTCAGGTGGGGGTCCTGGCACGCAGAGAAGAAGCCATTAAAATCAGCCGGGAAAAAAAATCCATCTGCAATATGACTTAGTGAACAGGGTCCTTTTAGGTTAAAGTTAGTCCTGAATTCACCACCTTTGAGTACAATGTTAGTCAAAATTTGAATGAGTCTAATTATTATATTGTCATTTAAAAAAGAACATGAAATAACGCCAAGTATATTGTTTGACATGATGATTCCCTCTCAGTTGTTTTGTTGTTGTTTGTAGTTACAGATGACAGTTTTGTACTTGTACGCATAAAGTGATTTTAATTTAAGTTTTGACATGTTATCTCTCCTTCTATAATTCAAATATCCATCATTATTTTTTTTAATTATCTTCCTATTTTCTTTGAATCATTGTTTCATTAATTGTGACCTGCTGAGGGACTGCAGACGTAAACTAGCTCGAAGCTAACTCTGGTACAATGTTGTTTAATATTGCACATGGTCCCTTTACAAATAAAAAATAAATAAAAATGGTTTATCTGTACAGCACAGCGTCACTCTGTCTGTCTGATCAGCTGTGTGTCTATGAAAATCCCTGTCTGTAAAAGAAATGGGTAGAAATGCCCCACTCAGCATTAAAGGAAGTCAACACTCAAACCATCCACTACGACTGATTGTCGGGCTCACATTGCATTTGTTGAAAACTATTTAGAGCTTTCTAATGGGCCTTTTAGGTCCATTTTACACTTCCTCTCCGGCTTCAGAGGCCATTCATCACTCCCTGAAGAAAGCTACATGAAAATAAAACGGTTCCATTATACTGTAAAGAGATTAAAGTGTTTCATTGCAGCCTTAAGCACTGTCATGTCTGCCGTCTGGTTGATTTTTACAAAGATGTAGTGGCTTAAATAACACGTACAAACTATCCATCCATTTCCGTAACCGTCTATCTTGTTAATGGGGGAGACCTGTAGTATCGTTCACTGGGATACCCCACCGGTAGGCCAATACAAACCATGTGATCAGGGGGGACTGCAGCAACCCAGATGATGGTGTTACCTGAGTGTAAACTGTAGAGACGACATTGGTGGACACTTTGTATATAGCTTTTCCTCCGTCGACCCACTTCACATCTGCTCCATTCTGTAAAATAGAGTGAGAAAAGATGCAACCAAACCATGTTAAAACTGCCCACCGCTCAAACATCCAATGTCTGTCTTCTTACAGAAATGAATGTTTCTGTTATTCATCATAATTTCTAATATACATGTCCATCCCCACTATCACCTTTGTGTTGCTGGCTTCCTTGATAGCCAGGTATCCAGGAGGCAGATTACAGGAGACGGGGACACTGAACTCCTGGGACACCAGACGGCCTTCTTTGAGAAGGGGCAGCCAAGAATAACCCACTAAGAAAGGAAAAATAATAACAATGAATGATGGAAAAGAATACAAAAGCAGTGTGTCACCAACTCGCTGCTCTACATCCACTTCAAACTCAACCTGGGGTCTCGAGGGTCTCTTTCCTCTTCGAGTTTGTCTTGGCGTTGATGTCACAGGTGACGTGGTAAAAGGAGAAGAGAAGGTGGTGCTTTTCATGGAGCTGAGTCGGGAGCTCAATCTTCACCTGGAGACACAGTAGCACAAGTTTGTAATATAAACGGCAACATGGAACGCCTCAGTTGAGTGTTGAGTTTTCTGAAGATATGTTCTTTTTTAATGCTAACGCTAATCTTGCTAATATTCTCTTTACCTCATCGTAGAAGTCCGGGTTCTGGGAGTGATGCAGGACTGTGGAGCAAGAAGCTGTGGTGAAGACTGGACCTCCTGCCTTGCCATAGATGCACTACAAAAACATCAATAGGAGAAAGAAGCCAATTAAAGTCACGCTCAGCGACTTCCTCTTCAAATACAGGTTTTAACATTATTGTAAATGTCCAATTAGTATGTTTTTTTTTTTTACCTTCAAAGGTTTGGCAACTTCTTCGTCCGAGCTGCGGAACTCCACATAGACTGCGATGTTACGAGCCTGTGCACAAGAGGACCATTGTAATGTTAATGGTTGCATTTATAGGAGATGAAGCATGTTTAAAAAACTAGGCATGGTAAGCAATTATATTGCCAGTGGTGTTGGGAGGATTTAAAAACAAAACAAACGCAGGCTTCTTTTTTAAAACTACGGCCATATTCTGTACCTTTGCAAAGCTCTTCTGGCTGTCATACTTCAGATGTTTTGGGTAGACGTAGATGTGGTTTCTGTAGACGCGGTGTGGCTGTGTGAACTTCGTGCTGTCCTGGACAAACTCCTCCACCTCGACAGTGGGCTGGTGTTTGCTCAACTCCTCAAAGGGCTTCACCGGTATGTAGGAGGAGGTCACGCAGTCTGAAAGTTAACGGAAGAAGAATGAAGAATGTGAATGGATGCATACTGTTCCAATAAAAGTGGACTTACTAGGATGCTCCAGGGGAATATAGTCGACTGCGATGTCCAGTGCTCCAGGAATAGTCTGAAGTTTGCTGTTTTTTTCAGCCCTGAACACACAAACAATAGAATGAATAGCTTTAAGACGTGTATTTTTTTTTGCCTCATAACAGCTTAAAAATGACCTTATATCAAAAACCTAAAGTACGTCTTACCTCCTGTACTCAGATATCAACTTCATCAGGTCCTCAGTGGAAATCTTGTTGCTCTCCTGTTTGAAGAGAGGTGAGAAACGAGACTCTCTGTCCAGCGCCCCGTGGTTGTCCTTAAACACTGGCCTTTAACACAAGAGGAAAAAAAAAAACACATAAGGATTCAGGTGAATTAGCATATCCTGCAAAAGAGAGAGCAGCTGACTTTTCTTTTTTTGCAATACGTTTAGTGGCACTGACCTGACAGACCAAGCGAAAGGCATTCTGTATTTCCCCAGTTTACTGCAGAACTGTTTGTTGGATTTCAAAATCTTCTGAACAGTCTGAACAAGACCCAGGCAGGGGGAAAAGAATGGAAAGACATGTTAGCGAGACGCCACAGCTGATATTTTTAAATGCAAGTCGAAGTGATCCGCCCTTGATTCAAGTTGACAGAGTGGCGGACTAAATCAGAGGTTGTCTGTTACAGTTACTCTCGCAGCAGGACGAACGTCTGCTGATTCATTTAGCCTTTTTTTTTTTTCGAACAACAACCACATGGAGGACTGCCAGTGGGGGAGCCAGGAAACGTCTCAGAAAAACAAAAAAATTAACAAACTATCTCACTGGACTGGCATTCAGTAATAGAGATAAGCTAAGTACTTGCAGGAAAACCATCCGGCAAATGTCACGCGTTTAACGTATTTAAGTAGATCAGGCAGTTTCCCTTACAATAACAGCAATGTTTAATTAGCCAATTTTCCAGCTTCGATAAGATGCTGTTAAAGGTTTAGCTGTACATTGTTAGTCATTCTTAGGAAATTAATGGAGTAATGTTAAAATTTGTATACAAAAAGAAAAGACTTTCTCACCTTGCTGGAGTCTGTATTCTTGATATAAGGTTCTGTCCCACAAGCTATATTTCCCATCAGCACCTTTTCCACTCTCGCCACCATCACTATATCCGTGTGGGGGTTAGTTACAGAAAAGATGGCCTGCAAGGAAAAAAAGCATTTTAGAGATCCTCTACATGTTCTTGTTCAACACGAAGCAATGATGTAAGAGAGTTTCTTAGTGTAAATAATACTGTAGGCGTAAGATTGTTGTACCTGTTTGGGAAAGCAGAGCCAGTCGTCCAGGTCCAGGCTGAGGTAACAGTCTCCTGGCTTTTTCTCAGATGGAGAGCACAGGCCGTTTTCCTGACCCCCAGCCCCTGTCCCAAGACCAACTGTCCCATTACTGCAGCCCCCGAGCATCTGACGCACCGCCTCGTGGTTCAGGTCTATGTGGAAGTCTGCAGAAACTTTTCTCCCTTCTCTGACGTCCATCAGAGCCAGCGAGATGAAGAAGGGTTCGATCTGGAGAATCAGATTCTGCTCAGTCAATCTTATAACAACGGCCTATTTGACATGTTATCAGGACATGCTGTTGATGTTCCCCTTTGTGCTGTTATTGATATAAAGATTTAGATAATAAATGTCACTCTTTATTATCTGAAGATTCAAATTGCATCTCCATTTATTTTAGACAGACTTATAAATGACAGCTGATTTGAAAGTGGGTTTAAATAAGTGGCTCTAAGAGGCGATGGTTAGTGTTTCAAAGCTCACATTAGTGACCGGTCCAGTTTCACTCTCGTTGATGCAGCCCTGCAGCATCAAGTTGAGTGATCGGCAGGTTATCATAAACCTTCTGCCCAGCTTCTCCTCAAACGGACGCACCGCTCCGTTCTCAACTGATGAATGCTCATTCCGTGGGCTCCTAAGAACCTGTGATCGGTGAAACACAGTTATTTACCTGGTGGTTGAAGATGACAATGAACATATTAAAACTGATAAAACATCCTTTAAACATACAGGAGTATCAGGATCCAGCGAGAACAGATTCAACCTCTCTTCTCTCCTGGCAGAGCGAATTCCTTCATCTGTCTCTGAGATGTACTGTTACAGAGGGGATGGAGATCATAAATCACTTTACATTAATTGTAATCAGAGATATCATTATTATGATTTCAGCAAAAAGGCAAGGTGTTCAATATTCTTCTTAAGGGTATTTGTCTTGTAAACACCAACAGTTATATTCTTATTTATTGTTTCTTATCAGTATCTGTATCCTGGAACATAAAAGCATTCCTTCTTTCATGAAAACTAGTTTTTTGAATTCAGAACATTTAATAGCAGTCTTAATCGTACCTATCTTTTGCTGAAGAATGAATACTAAAGATAGTTAAAACTACAAAAGGGTGCCTATAGTAGACACTAGGGCTATGCAACACATACAGAGACATTATCACAATGTTTACTGTGCTGAGTAGCAGCAGAGTTTTTAATTAAAGAGGTTTTGGCTCAGCTAACCTTTGCTAGCTCTGGATTGATGCCGTTCTCTACCGTCGTATCTTCATTCTCCTGCAAACAGCAGTCGCTCAGTGACAGGTCGAACACATCTGGATAAGGAAAAAAACACAATAAATAATGACTGCAAGCAATGGGTGAATGTTATCCAAGCACTCCTTTTCCTTGTAGGCAAAAGGCCAAATAATGTTTTCTGAAATAGGTTAGTACACTAAATAAGCACTAACCAGCATCAGTAGACATATATTCATCTCAGGATAAAATACGATGCCATTTGTGGTATTTATGGATAATAAAGCAGGCAAGCTTCTGCAGAAATATAATCTTCATGTGCCTTGAGCAATTCTTCCCAAAGGCCACGCTGAACAAAATGGCTCATTACTGGTAGGTCACCACATGCTGCTCGCAGCCTGATTTAGAGGCATACTAACAGACCACAGAGCCATGACAGCTCAGGCTATTTCATCACTTCACCACTTTTCACTGAGCCAAGTCTCAATGCTACATCAGGGTGTGTTATGCTACAGGCCGTGGTCCAATGCCCAGGTTCTAGAAGAGTTGGCACATATGATTGGGTTTTATTTGATTTATTTTAAATAACAAAGTAGGAAGCAAACAAAGGTGGAGTCCCTGGTTGGTGTCTGGTCTCATTTCCTGATTGTGATGTCATGGTGTAAGACCAAAAAGAAGCAGAAAGTCCCCGCTGAGGTTCTGGCAAGATGGCAGGTACTATTTACAGCAAGTCAGAGTGTCAGAAAGGAAAATGTTACATTTTGCTGATGCTGACTATAAAATCAGTCTTAAGGGCACCATGATTTATACATGTGTTGAAATTATGATAAAATGTCTTCTTCATCTCTCTTTAAACACAAAGTTCTCCTCTAAATTACCATTTTCACTTTCACCGTTGTTGCTCTTTCCAGCTTGATTTCCTTCCCCCCTCTCCTAACCCATCATAGGTAAACTTTGTGTATTCTTAATTTCAAAAACAGAACCAGTCTCACCCTGCCGATGGTCTGTGAGGTCCAGACTCTTGCGGTCAGGAGCTGGACCTTCATGAGGACTGATCTGTAGGATGCGGGTCAAAGTGCTGATCCACTCCTCCATGTCCTGCTCACTCTCGGCAGCCAGCACGAAGTACGTAACCTCGTTCATCTTCAGCTCGAAGGCATGTTTCCTCAGGCGGTTATTCTTCAGGGGGACAGATGAAAGGATGGATAGGATTATGTGGTTACCCAACGAAACCAGAACTTGGTTTGGTTTTTGGAAAATCTTATTTCTTCTGGGAGCTTTTGAAGGTTCTGAATCATAGACTTAGTTTAGTTAGAGCGTAGTTTCAGGATGTCTAATGGATAAAGAAACCCGCTGTTAAAATATTGTTTAACTAACAAATGCATATTAACACGTAATAAATGCATCCCCAAAATACAGCATGCACTATTGTTCAGTGTTGGGCACTTCTAAACAGGAAATTAAGTTTTTTATAGCATCAATCCTTTAAAATTGAACGTCTTTAAATTTTGAAGTTGTTACATTTTCCATCTCTTCAAAAAATGTCAAGAGTCCATGTATCTTACTGTAACTTTTTTTTTTAAGATATGTTTTGGGCCATTTTGCCTTCATTGGATAGGACAGCTGGTGAGAGACAGGGAATGTTGGAGAAGAGCGTGGGGGATGACATACAGCAAAGGGTCTAGCTCGGATTCTAACCCACCGCTACCTCGACGAGGATTGTAGCAGGGCGAGCGCAACAACGCTCGACTAAAGATAAATACAAGACTGCGTTCACATACTTTTAAGTAGCAGACAATAAAAGCATAATAGTCGTAAAAAAACCACAACGCATATCATTGTGGTCGTTAAATGAGGGAGGAAGCCACAACTCCCAAACCTTCACATAGTGCATTAAGAACATGCAATTATGTTCTGTAAGTGGAGCTAGACGGCTCTGTGCTTTAACTTGACGCAAAGAAATAAAACGACATCCAGGAGGTTGCCATGTCAGTCATTTGGAAAGTTGAAAAAAGGTTAAACACTTCCCTTGTGAAAGCAAAACATCATTTTGACCTCCGGGTAAGTATGTCGTGTTAATATGCCCACTGCCCAATTTACAGCAATACAACTATAAATCACAATTTGTGCCAATTAAATATTCTACTGAGAAAGTTTAAGTGAAGTGTCATTTTTTTTAGATACATTCTACAATGAGTTGTGTTTAAGCTTTATGTAGATTAAGAATGTCGTGTCATGGAGTGTACAGTTTGAGCTTTATTCATCCAGTAATGTCTTTTTTATGGTGTTGTGAACTTTTTCTGAAAAGGCTTCCCATTTAATTCAACTTTATAGGCCAAAACATTCATACAATATTGTACTATCTTCATTTGAAGATTAAGCTTTAAAACCCACCTGTACAACACCAGTGCATGAGTCGAGGAAGATGCACCCTTTTGGTTCCTTCGAGATTTTTTCATCTTTGTAGAAGTTCATGATGTACGAGTTATCTGTCAACTGGGTAAGCTGAAAATATCTCCTCTTGAATGACTGTGGAAACACAATTACAAAAAAAATGAACCTGGTTTAAGTTCAAATTCATAGGCCACATACTTCAATATTGGGTTTTTCTTTAAACATTTATGGTGAGGTTGCACATTTTAGCTGAAAAACAGAGGTGAGATCTGAGGATCTGGGATTGCACGAAAAGGGAGAGCATCAGACATTTCCTCACCCGAACAGTGATGCTATTGTTGACGGTGCTGTTGAAGTTCCCTTTGTAGAGCCAGCCTGACCGAAACACACCGATACCTCCTCCTCCTCCCCCTCCTCCACCGCCTCCCCCTCCTCCTTTGGACGAGGACAGAGAGGTGGTATCCTGTAGAGAACAAATGTAGTCAGATATTGGTACACTAGTTTTGGAATCCTCCCTCTGAAATGGAGGAGCAGATAATGGATGCAGAAACAAGACATTCAAAGATGTTCTGTTAGGATGTCCGCTGACCTTTCATAAGCTAACTGCTCTTGTAAAGTATATTCTAACAGCTTTGTGGCTGGGATAAACTAATTGAAACATGAGCTTCAGGATGTGTGCACTGTGCAGTATGTAATGCATTCGTTGTAAAAGCATCTGTCAGAAGAAGATGGTCATCATTACTGACCTCATCCTTGTCCATATCCTCATGGTCAATCTCAAAAGAATGGGATGGAAGCTTCTCTGCTTTGTGCAGTTTCCTATAATGGGACGAGGAGAGAAGAAAAACGTGAGAGTCTGATAATTAAGTATAGTGATTGAAAGAGAAAATGATTTCAGGAATTTAATTAGTCCTCTCTATGACTGTGGGTGGCTGACTGTGCTCCATCGTTCTCTGTCAGGAGTCAACAATAGGTAGTTCTCATTCAATCTCGCTCCACTGATTTCACAGGCCAACTGTCTTTGTGTGTGAGCCATCGGGATAAAATGCTTTTGTGTGTGTGCTGTGAGCTGCAGACAGCCAGGCTGCAGTCTGTGGAGGAAAACACTACAACCACCCTGCTGCTCAAAGTCACATAGTCGTGAAAAGCTGTTTTAAAAAAATATCTTTAGGGGGACTATCTTTGGAAGATTTTGGGTGATTGCTGGCTGGCCACAGACAGAGGAATGCAAATATTGGCCTAAAGAGAGGAAGATCACTCCACTCAATCACAATGGTGACAACCATGCATATACAATAGCTGTTTTTCCATTGTTCTGTTGTTTCCCTGCTATATTTTATCACCAAGCATAAGATAACACATGCTCGGCTAGCTCATTAGCTGTATAAACACTAGCTAGCGTGTTAGTCGTCTAGCTAGCTGTCATGTGAAGTTGTTAAATATATAAATAAATATTTCATTCTTTTTTTGTTTTTCATAAATCATCTTCAGTTTTACTTTCCTTTCTCCTCGTTTGTAGCTTCTCTTCCTTTGTTTCTTTTCTTGCCTTTATAATTGTGTTCCCCAGTCTTATTGTTTTCACTTGTCCCTGATCCCCATGTATAAAGTATTTTTCTACCTCCGTTTTGTCACCAATTTGTTTCTTCAACACGTCTCCTTGTATGGATGTTTCCTCGTTGCTCTTCTTTTGTTTAGTCTTTTTGACATTTTCTTCTCTGTTACCCTTTGACTCCTATCAGTAAGTTACATTTGTTTTTTTCTCTTTGGTTATGTTGGATAGGCTACATCTCACCTTCTGCATCTTGTTGACTTTAACAAACTTGATATAGCTAGCTTGTTAGCGATAAATTACCTGGCTAGCTTGTTATCCATAGAAGTACTAGCTAGCTTGTTAGCCATAAACAAACATAACACAGTTTCTCTCACAATGATTCCACTGCTGCAAGGAGACAGCTGAAGTTGCTACAGTACAATTGTGCTTTCACTTGTGTTTAAGTTTTAAAGTTTATCCTGGTTTTTAGTTCAGAGGTCATGTGAACTGACTGAAAGAATACAGCGGACACCCATGGGACACAAGAGTGACATTCCTGTGGTTCAGAACAGTAACTTCAGGGCTGCTCTGGGTCAGCCTCACTGGGACAAAACACCAGTTGACTGACAGACAGCGTGTTTAAAAAAAAAATAAACGGCTGTCTGATGGCTGAGTGACAGTTATGGAAGGAATCGAGGAAGAGCTGAGTGTAAACATTTGTTTGAGTGAAATGTGTTCAGCCTTCCTCTCGTACATCCTTCTCACTCAATGCAATCCACCATCTTGTTTTGTTAATAACCTCCCTTCTTGATGTGAAAAATAGTGTTTATTATGTCTTTCAGCAACTATTTCTGGGTCTGTGTGTTTGAGGACAAAAATGCAGTACCTCTTTTATCAAATCACTAAGTAAAACAAAATGTAGTCCTCTTTTTTTGTTATCATATCAGACATTGCAAAAATATGTATTGCATAAACAGCTGCGCATGTTTAAATATCCCTCATGACAGATAATTAATACGTGCTGCTATACCAATAATAGAAAAAACCTAATGAGAAACTTGTGTCGAAATTGTTGATTCCAGTTCCAGTTTTGGGACAGATTCAGAAAGGGTTAGGGTTCCATGTTATGACGTTGATTGTCGTTCCACACAACCCATTTCTATACAAAGCAGAAATAAACATGTTTACATCCTGTTACAGCAGTTTTGGTTCTCTATGACTAATGTCTCCAAATACGATAGATGTACAAGGGGTTCAATTTCATGAAACTTTTAAATCCTAAATGGCTTTAAGTTAATCCAGATAAGGGCACTTTGAGTGACAGGTGAGTCCCACTAGCTGTCTGCTAGGCATCACCTCAGTTTATTCAGTTACTGAACTATATATCTGGATTCTACTTGTGGTATTGATGCCCTTTGGAGAATTCATGCAATATAGATGGCTGTGTGTTTTTGTGAAAGGTCATCACTCCATTTTTTTCCATTTTATGAAATAATAGTATTATCTTAGCGCTAACTAGCAGGTACAGGTGTTTGCACTCACTGTATGGGCTTGTTCAGTATTTCCCATACATTGATTTATTTGTTACAGCCAGTGCAAAGAACTGTTGTTTGACTGTACATGCAGGAAGAAGGACCGCCCTACTGTTGAGAAGACGACTTCTTTAAATGAATCCAAAGCAAGTTTGCGACATTCAGGAACTCCTCTGCTCTTTTAGTGAAATAAAGAAAAATCTCTGATCAGCCGCTACAATAACTAGAATTTCATTAACTATCTCATTAGCAAGCTAATGAAGTGGCCTTAAGCACAGACTGTATAACTTTCTTAACTTTTTCCTGCTTCACGTTCTCAAGCAAACATTGTCCCTTCTGGCCTCGAAACCCCAAGATGGTGACAACTAAAATGCTGAACTAGAGGCTTAAATGCGGAAGTTCAAAAACCAATTAGCAATGTCTCTTGGTTTAGTCCGCTGCTTATAAACAGTCTATGTGCCTTACCAAGAAACAGTCTCTCATGCACAACCAAAAGTTAGCTGTTTCCTCCTGGTCTCCATGCTAAGCTAAGCGAACCATCTCCTTGCTGAAGCTTTATATAGAATTTACAGATAAAAGCATGTTTTCCAAACTGATGGTAAAGATATTAGCCATGTAGCAAACAGATGTAAAGAGTTGTGTCAAAGTGTATTACCTGGGCAACAGGCGGTAGTCCCCAGCGTAGTCATCGTACTTGAACTGAACCACATTCAGCTCCGAGTTGTAATACTTACAGGCCTGGAGGGGAGGATTGAGATTATTATTAAATTTTTACCATCCAAAATAATGGCCTCTCCTGCTCTAAAAAAATGTACCTGGGGCAGCTGAGAAGTCTGCAGACAATGAAGAGAGCTACACCACAATGAGAGTGCAGTCAGCAGCCCACTCTCCTGAGGCCTAGCTTCTAATGCACAGGCTGGGATTCATCATGGTTTATTTAAATTATAAAAGGAAGTCAATTAAGACTCTGTCCCTAAGGTATGTACGAATAGATATATTAACATCTTAATAAAGCCCTTGTCTGTCTTAGGGGTTGAAATGAATCTCCACATGTTTAGAAAGATCTTGGATCTTTTGTTAATAATGTCATAAACTAGAAACAGGCCAAACATATTATCTTCAAGACAGGATAGCAGATACACTCGTGCAAAAAGAGTCAGACACACAGGCATGTCTCAAGTGTACTGTGACAGGACTGTCTGGAGAGTTTCCATCTACTCCGATATCATTTCTCCACTCAGGTCTGGAGATTATGACAGTTCAATCTGAAATGAGGCCCAAGGGCTTTTGTCTGTGTTTCATACTTCAAGATAGGCGCACACAGCTGGTTTATTTTAGAGCTTTACCGCGCCACCGTTATCAGGATGTCCTATATTAAG
Organism: Labrus mixtus; assembly: GCF_963584025.1. Lineage (NCBI taxonomy): Eukaryota > Metazoa > Chordata > Actinopteri > Labriformes > Labridae > Labrus > Labrus mixtus. The sequence continues at coordinate 16,673,036 of NC_083620.1, forward strand.
AGCAGCCTGAAGACAAAACCAAACCACAACCAACTGAAATCCTTTTTCCATCGAAAATGGTTACAGTTACCCACAGCCACACACGCACACGCACACGCACACGCACACGCACACGCACACGCACACACACACACACACACACACACACACACACACACACACACACACACACACACGCTGAAAACTCACCTGTCTGACCAGCAGACATTCAGCCTGTAGTTCTGCCCCATCTGGAACAGTTGACTTGAGAGTCCGACTCTCCTGAGGCACAGTGGATACCTGAAGGCATAAATGGAAAAAAAAGAAACAAGAAAAGAAGAAATATTTTTAAATGTTTGATAGTGAGCAACCTCACCTGAAATATTTAGTAGACACAGCAAATGTCATATTCAACAAGTTTAAGTATGTTTTAAGGGCTGTCACTTAGTAACTCAATTAAAAGCAAGACTAGGTGTGTGAAGCTCGAAAAGGTATATCCCTCTGCTGACCCAGGTAACAGAGGAAAAACTAGACCATGTCACTCTAAAAATCATCTCTCTCTTCAGCACAGGCAGAAATCCATAATCAGCTGTTATAGATGGGACCGATCCTATTTAATATCAGTATCCAATATCAACTAAATCTACATATTGGATAAAGGACTGACGGCCCCCGATCCACATCACCGGTGGTGATTCTCAACTCGCAGTCTCACATTGAAGACATTCAGACTAAACTACAAGAATTGTCCAAATCGTCTCCATCAAGACGTTCAGACAAGACGGAGCAGCTTCTTCTTTATGATAAAAAGCACAGTCCTTGCACTTCAGTTTAAAAGATTTTTGAAATGATTTGAAAACCCTAGTTATCTTTATATTAGAAATGCAATGCCAGGTTTACTACAGCTTTGTGCAGCCTTACACATAATACCAACAACAACAACAACAACGAAAACATGTATTGGGATTTAAAAAGAAATATCCGAATCAGTATTGTTATCTGTACTTATGTATCGGGATTGGATAGCAACTGAAAAGAAGTCGATCTGTGCATCTATCATCGGTGTATCAGCAGTTAAAATAAGTTATCTAAATCAAACACTGTATACTAGATAAATGATAACTTAAAGAAACACTGAATAAATGAGTATAAAGCATAACATGGCTATGCTTTGATTTGTACTAAATTGATTTGAATCACATGCTACTGCCTTATCTGTAGAGTATAGAACTCGCTCTATTCTCAGATAAACAAAATTGCACAAAACAAACCTTTGTTTCATCAAAAAAGTTAAGAAACATGGACAAGAGCAACATAGCAGGCATTATTCTACCAGTACTGACAGATTATCAACCTGAACATTTGTTTTAGGATTATTTGTTGATCTTTTTGGCCTTTATTTGATGGGACAGCTCGAGAGAGAGACAGAAAATGTGGGGACAGAAACTTGGGGATGCACCAAACAGCCGCAGGACCAGCAGTGGAACCTGCGATCAGTGCGACGAGGACTACAGCCTCTTTACATATAACTTACTTTACCAACTGAGCTAAACTGACACCTTCAACCTGGTCATCTTACACTAACTTTTGACTGACTTATCAAAAAGCCTTTCTCTGCCACTGTAGTGAAAGCACCAAATGAGAAAATGTTTCTTCAATGAAGGGTGTCTTCTCTTAAAACACAACTCAGGATGTAGGTTTTCTCTTAAAGGGAAATTCACAATTTCAACAAGGATGATGTTTGTGGTTAACACTGGCTGCTGAACATTAGCAAGATAGTATAGTTGTTGTTACTTCATTATCATTCGGATTTTAAAAAACAAACATAAAAACCTATTATTATACTCAGCTGTACATTTTCTAACCTCTAATAAGCTGATATAAAATGCAAACACTTTAAACTAGGATTATGATTGGGATAAACAATGTGATTTACAAACAGCAAGCTAGCATTGTTATTGTTACTAAGTGTTAGTGTTACCTCACTTTGATAGGATTCATTCATATTCAAAAAGAAGTACAGATATATTCTGAAAAGTGATTGCTCATTAGAGAAAAAAAGTCAGCACTACAGATCTTTGTGTGCAAACACAGACAGACTTTGATTTATACAACCCAAATCAGCTGGCTGGAGCGCTGAGCTCATGAACCAACTGGCAATGAAGCAGATCTAGTAAATGCCTTTTGTGCATTAGCAAAACTCTGCCAAGCCACTTTCACTTACAATTATGGAAATTGACTGCGGCCTGCAGAGACAAAGAAAATCAGAGGAGATTGTGTTGAGGCCAGACGGAGCTGGAAACCAGCAGGCTCATGCTTTAAAGCTACAACTCCAGAGTCATCAAGCAAACATTTCTCTTTACCAAAAGCAGCTATCAGGTCACCTTAATGTGCTCCGGACCTGCATCTGCAGAAACGCATTAGCAGAATATGAAAGCAACGATAAACAAAGAACTAAGGGGAGTCGGAGAGAATGAATTGTTGACTGTAATGAAAGACCCTAATGCAAAACATGCATAATCAAAGGAGGAAAGTGTGTCATGCAGGAGTGGAGAACAGATTTTCCATATTGCTTATAAACTTCATTGTCAAATTACAAACTGACAACTTGGACTCTGCCCAATATCTATCTCTGGTAACAAAATAGTGCACTGTATTTTCTGTGTGCCTTTAGATGGAAGTATCTGAGCTGTGATTGTGATATTCAGCACAATCAGAGCAAAGAAAGGTTTTTGGAAAGTTCCCATAATGGGACTAAAAAGACATGACCATCTAAGGTAAGTACATTACTTTCTGCTAACAGTGAAGTTTGACCTTTGCTACCTGTCCCCCCCCCCCCCCCCCCCCTCTATCTTTACCATGATTTATTTAACCCCTGAAACATCAGGCCACACACACACACACACACACACACTTACAGAGAAATCATAGTCAGGAAACAGGAGCAGGTCTCTGAGAGGGTCTTCCTTCAGCTCGTCCCCCAGCTCAGAGATGACAGTCTCATAGTCGAGAGGATCGATCAGCTTCGGCTTCTCCTGCTGCAAGTGAGAACACAGAGACATCCCATCAGCATTTACTTGTTGGTTATTGAACATCAATATGATAAGAAAATAAAAAGATACCATCAGACATGATGTGTATTCACAGAGACTGAAAAATGGTTTCAAGTGATGTATATTGGCTAGGAATACTCAGAGAAATAAATAAATATTTCAGGAGTAGTGTGGTTCTGAAACCAAAGACTCCTTTTTGAAAATTTTTGTCATATTTGTTAAATTAAACATTTACACTTTTACCAATGTCCCTGTTTCAATCACATATCATGCCAGTACTAATATTGAAACATTGTAAATGACTAAAAGCTCATCCAGAAACTCCTTAATTCATATCTTATATTGAATACCAGATAGTAGGAAAGCAACAAAAAAGACTCAGTATGATATCTCATCAAAAATTTTAAAACCAAAATTCCCCTCGGCCCAAATTTCCCTTAGGGGACAATCAACTGAAGATGAAGTTGAGTTGATGATTATTTATGAATATTCAGAAGTATGGAGTTTTTCAAGCTGTAGCCATGACAGATACATTTCCTGTGTTTGGCCATGACATCATTGAGACTGAAAATAATCGTAAAGAGGAAGTAGCAGTACAGCTGCAGTAAGGCTGTGGCACACCTCATTGAACTACACATATATTTTGAATAGATATAAATGGAAACATAAGATGCATGGTTTGAAAGACACTCTCTACCAGGCATACAGCTTCATACAGGTGGATTTCATGTAACCAAAAAAAAAAAAAACAAGTGACAAGGCCAGCATTTAATGACATTTCAAAACCTCAAACAGACAAAGGCTGCTTCTTAATATGGACCCCTGTCCTCACATAGTCATCCAAACCCCATTTAAACACCTTCAGACAGCAGCTATGGCTTAGCGGCAGAGTCAGTCTGCTCTCAAACCAGAAGGTCGGAGTTCAATCCCCAGCTCCTGCAGCCACATCAAAGTGTCCTTGGGCATGACACTGAACCTGGAGTTAGCTAGCTGTGTATTAATACGTATGAATGGGATTGGTTTATACCGATGGGGACTTGTGCAGCAGCCTTTGCCATCAGTGAATGTTGCATGTATTGTAAAAGCAGTTTTGAGTAGGCTAGAAGACTACGTAGAAAAGAGCTGCATCCAATCAATTTACCATAAACCATCACAGCAGAATTTGAAGACAATACAAGCTATTGTACACTAACTTTCTCTTTTCATTAAGACATGGAACTATATTTTGAGGGATTATGTAACTTGTCAATGAGTCACACACACACACACACACACACACACACACACACACACACACACAGAGAAACAAACACAGCCAGGACAACGGTAAACTACTTCTGTCATTTAGAGAGCAGCAACAGCAGGAAAGCATGAGCTGAAGCAGGCTGTGGTGAGGAAGTAATGATCTATGGTTTTAGTTCACACACATGACAGAGCTTGTACCCGCCACAGCTACACTAACAGTTAAAACAGGCCTGCCTGTGCACAACCAACAGAGAGAGAGAGAGAATGTGACATAAATGAAGGCGATCTGTGTTTTAGAGCAGCCGTGTTCTAAGTACTGCTTCTTCCATCTATTCAGTGTACTGTCAACATTTTCCACCATGTAGTATTCATACTGTAGATAGAATTATTTGTACTCATACAGATCAGCGATTACCACCTACAGTTCCTCTAGATTTCCATTTGTATTTCTTTTTAGGTCAACTTCTCTTATGTCAGAATATAATTCAGTTTGCCTTTGGTAACACAATGTCAATGTAATATCTCTTTGTTTGTGACTAACAAGGTTGGAGAAAAAAAAGTTTTGACAATTTATAGACTATCAAACAGTGAGTTAGATTACATACTCAAGCAATTCATTCAGAATGAGAAAACCCTCAGAAGTAGCCTGAGTAACAACTCTTTAACAAAAAGTATTAAGAATTTGCCTTTGTGTAAAACAACTGTCAGTATATGAATGACACAAATTTCTGATATATATATCGAAAGAAAAGCAGGTGGTCAGCTCAAGCTTGAGGTTCCCATACGTTCACAGTGACTCTGATGTGACCCATGTGACATCAGAGTAAATGTTTCAGGAGAAAGTCTGGCTTTCCCCACATGACCTGACGTCTGCTAGGTGTGCAACATTCTTACACACAGTTTGATATCACCAAATCCTGTCTCAACACAGGGAAAGAAACTAATCTTCAAAATTGGAGAAAATGAAGCACAGAGACATCATAAAAAACGCTAACCGTATAAAAGGCTATACTATGATGGATTTTTTTTATTAGAGATGTTTAAACACAACTATGACTGACAGCATTCTATGTGTTAGCTGATAACCAACATACCCATCTGACAGTCGATAAATATTAGTGAAGAGGGTAAAATATGATTAAAGTGATTAAGTAATGATAACTAGACAGAAAGAGACGTAAGAATACGAACAATACTCAGCCGGTTGAAATCCGATCGCACTCGTTTGCTCTTTATTCTCTTCCTGAAGGTGATTTTACTCCTGAAGCTCATTGCAAGTAGATCCAAGTAAGTGTGTTCAGTATTACAGAAGGGGAAAAAGCAAAACTTCAACTATCCAGAGTTTTTAAAAAAAAAGCTAAATTAAAGGAGACTAAACAAATTGCGCATTGCACATTGTGGGCATGTGCTCTAACAGAAACAGAACTAACACTAAGTGGCTTTATGTGTGTGTGTCAGCACACGTGGATTTAGAGGAAGTTGATGTTTGATGTCCAACACGCACACACAACCACACACAACTACAGACAGAAAATCCCCGGCAGATGAGAAACCAGCCAATCAGGTGCTCCATATTCGACACATATCTTCAAAGTCTCTTCCTTTTTTTGACACCTCAACATGCCAATATAACACTCTGTTATCTTGATCAAACAAGTGAAGGCTAACGTCTTGCAGCCCTCCACATTTAAAAGCATACAAACGGACACAAAGAAGGACAACCCTCTTTCTGTGAGGGTAAGGAACACTATCATTAGCCCCACACACTCTCTGTCTCAACCTCATCGAATCTGTCCAATTATATCAATATAGCACAACGTCAACCCACAAAAACAAAAAAAACACACGCATGCACAGAACATGAAAACCCATTAACTTCCTGTTCTAATGCTAACCTGTCCTCCTCCTGTCTCTCACTGACACAGTCTGCAACACAATTTACATTTCAAAAAAGTCTTTGCAAAATATAAAGCATAAGGATGCATTCACTTGTGCATGTTTCCATTGAGAAACATTAGTAGAAAATGACATTTACATTGACTTTTTGCCTGTGCACACAAAGATGCTCACTTCCCCAGTGTTAACCTCATAGCAGAATAGACATCTATATAAGAGGAAACAATCCCTGATGATACTGCAAACTGTGTTACCTGCTTTAAACACGATACATAAGGTGCAACTTGAAGTTCTTTCAAATGCTGACTGAGTAATACAGCAATTCCCCAAAAGGGGATTGTTACCAAATAAGAACAAATTAAGCTCTACAGCAAAAACTCAGTCAGTAAGATTATTTACCATGCTGGGCCCACTTATTTCTATTTCCATTCTGCATACATCCCCTCCATATATCCTATTTCCCTGCGGTCATCAGCTGTTCTACAGTCATTAGCTCAACTTGTCACATCTGTAGCATTGCAACACACCTTGATTCTTCTATCCTAGATCTTTTATCTGCATCAGATTCATTCATGCTGTCCTTACGTTTAATCCTCCACCTCCCCATCACTGCCTGGTCCAAGCAGTTTCATCATTTTATCAGCCTCCGCAGATGTTTCTGATAAAACATAATCGAAACATCATCTGTGTGAAATACATCTTCATCTCAACCTTGTTCGCATGCATCGCCTAAATGAAATGAAGTTGCGAGGAGTCATGCAAAAAGATTTTGTAGTAGCTAAAGATGGGTGCAGTTAATGATTGACACCTTAACGCAACATATCCCAACCATGTGTGTGTGTGTGTCGAAAAAACGAGCTGAAAAAAAATAGCTAGTAAAGAGTTGAAATAGTTCACACAAGTAATGAATCAACCGCTAAAGTTGTACGCTAATACAGCTACTGGGGTGTCTTAGGTTGACATGGTTAGCTAATGGCTCATGCTATTGGATAAACAGTTAGCCTTCCAATTATCTGTTGGATGCAAAAGCAACCTCCTACAGTGAAACAATGGACTTAAGACTGAGTAAATAGTTGGCTAAAGTAATAGATAATGATTTAAAAAAGAAAGCAGAAGTGATTGAATTGACATTTAATTTATTCATTTAATAGGGACAATGCAATTTAACATAGTTTCAATACATACTGTACATGAAACTGATGTGCTGCATAAAGAGTATAAAGCTATTGCTAATGTCAAACTCGTGTTGAAAAAAAATGTCCAGATCATTCAATTTGAGACGTCAGGTGCATGATAAATACTCTATCTTAGGTCAGTAGTGTTAAAGTGGACCAGGTTCATCTGACAATGCTGTGGGGTTACTTCTGGCCAACATTAATTGGAAATTAAAGAATTCACCCATTAACCGCAAAACCCAAGCGAAAAAATCCAAAGCTATCAGCATGGTTAGATACTGTACTGAAGTGTTAAATAAAAATGTTTAATAGTTGTTTTTGGTCGTTTTTGTGAACTCAGTACATGTGACTCCCGGTAATTCGATGCTGAAAAGTCTACAACTGTAAACAAGGACAATCTTTTTAACAATTGGCAGATATTTATACAAATCTCACACTTTTTCTTTCCTCCTCTATCCTGTGTAGTATATTTCATCTTCACATTATACTCTCGTCAGTTAATGACAGCTGGTTTTGGTGCACGTAAAATAATGTTTCAGAAATGTCTGAGGCTAATGTGCTAAAAAAAAACGTTTGAACACGTCATGGAAAGTACATGGTTACTTAAAGGTCACTTCAATCTAAAGGTTGGTCATGGGTTTCGCTTTGAGATGACATCGTGCTATTCGTGAGACTCTTTTACTTCATCAGAGATAAAAGCCTCAGAGAGTGAAACTGTAACATGGCCCTATAAATCTGGCAGCAGAGACACTTCTAAGTAACTCATTAATCTTAATCTGCTGAATGTTTTCCTATCTCATAACCATTAATGAGTCTTTGATTGGCATTGCACTCCTTCGAGCCTATTTAATGTCAGAAGCAAGTCGTAGCAGCTCAGCCTCCCTCTTCTTTATTTACCTCTCCCGCTCCCTCCATCCTTCCACTCTTCTGCACCAGCGGCCCCATCTCTCTCTCTCTCCGTCCTTTCTCTCATCCCCTCCCATCGCCACCTTATTTCATCAAACATCCTCAGCACCCCACTCCTTTATTTCTTCATCCTTTGATTCTCTATGTCTCTTCCCTACTCCCTTGTTCTCGCCCTATTAAGCATACATTTTAACATCTCTCATTCAGGCCCCCACTCCTCTGTTTTCTCTCTCCTTCACTCTTTGCAGGGGTGAGAGAGAGAGAGAGAGAGTGGGTGATGACGTTGGTAAACTACAGCTGTGTGGAGGATACAAACAGAGTAATAGCCTCATACTGTAGCTCACAGTCACAGCATGGCTCTCCTCCAGCATAACTGTGAAAAAGAATGTGATGCAGTAAGACAAGGAGGGTGCTCTGAATTAGTTAGAAGAAAAGGAAAGAACAGAAATGGGAAATAATTGAGACAAAGCTGGAGGGAAATCACATGGGTTCAACTCTTTCCTCCAGCTGGTTTGTATCACTTCCCAGCACCGATTCAAGGGCTTATCGTCCTGTTAAGGGGAAGATGTGAGGAGAGTGTGACAAAAACAAAGAGAGTGGGAAGTGTGGAAGAAGAAAAAGAGTGTGAAAGATTGATAGGGAGAAAGGGGGAGAGAAAGGGAGAGAGAGAGAGGGGGAGAGAAAGGGAGAGAGAGAGAGAGAGGGGACATAGACAGCTGAGACAGCAGAGAGGAGAAGAAACTAGACAGAAGCCATCTGCTTCATATCTTTAAAGCAATACAGGGTCTGCAGAGAGACACAGTGGGACTAATTGGGGAATCATACTTTTAAAAGAAGTTACCCCTCTGATGTAAACCAGCTTTCTCCTTTTTTATAGGTCCAATTTGAGGTGTTGAGTTGTGCTGAAAAGCCAGGGATCCTTATTTGTAACTCCTTACTTTCTTCCAAAACACACACACAAGCAAACTACAGTGATGGGAGTGTTGGCTGCACTTCACACATTTATTCCAGTCTGTCTATTCTGCTGTGTGACGATTCTGCCAACCATTTAAAGCCCTTCTTCAGAAGTGCTTGGAAAATAGCTAAAATTTTTAAAAATCATGTCGAGGACCAATTAACAAGACAAAAACATATTTTCAAATGCCATTCAAGAGGTCCCTAGAGGTCAGGAGCAAAGAGGACTGACAGTGGCCAAAGAGAAAAGTGGAGGATTTGCATTCTTTCTCTGACCGCAGTGCCAGTGACTGGGTGACAAAAGGACAGAGTGTTAAGCTTGGAGGATGAGATGGATGGAGATGGACAGTGTACATCTGACAGCTAGGCGACAGCGTTTTATTGAGTGTTTGTTAGATCCTTGCATGGGTCATGGTCTGAAATTACTTCCTCCAACCCCACTATACCCTAAGACTCTCAGGGTTGATGATGAAAGCCATGGCAATTAAACTACATTTTAAAGCTTATCAAGACTGCTTCTGACCTTTGGAGTTGGAGTTGTTGCCACTAGCCCAGATTTGTTTTAAACATATTTGTTGCCTTTATTGGATAAGAAAGCAGAAGAGAGACAGGAAACGATGGGAGGAGAGAGCACCAAAATGGCCGCGGTTGGTTTCGAACCCACGGCCGCTGCAACGAGTACCATTGCCTCCGTTCATGGTGCGCGCAACATAACCCCCGGCTATCTAACGCCCCACTATCCAAGATTTTTAAACTTCAATACGATTCTAGTTAAAAAAAATCAAACAACATGTTTCGATACCATGGCAACACAAATATCACTCCTCGGCAGCTGATTGTTGGTAATTTCTTGTTTTGATGACCGAAAATGGACAGCAAATCTGTCCAAATTTACCAAATACATTAGCAACGTTTTGGTAAAGTATTGAAAATTTGGTCAACCTTTCTTTGGAGTTCCCCAGCGCTCCATACTTGGCCCTTTACAATTCTTTATCCTTTTGCTGCAGTGTGGTAGCATCATAGCCAGTTTCTGCAGATGACAAACAGCTGCTGTTTTGCTATGACCTGGCTGCCTTTTAGTGTATAAATCACCATTATTGAATCACACATTGAATCTTTTTCTTAAAGCATAAAAATGTGAAGCAGAAAACTGCTGTTATTGAGAACATTCCCATTTTACTTCTTCAAGAAGTTACTCATTTGGGGTTTTCGAAAACTGCCTCCGACTTTATAGCATCATTAGGCTGTTTCAACCTGAAAAAGGGTTCAAAGAAAGTTGGCATTGTTGTAGTGCTGATTAATGTCTTACCCTGACATGGAAATACATCACTGCTGGATCAGCAAAAGTCAGAGTCAGTGCACTAGTTTCCAGCACAGACTGGCCTGAATATAACTTCACATGTTCTTATGCTTACAGTGCAGGAACCAGCAGGCAAACATGACTTTGCAGGTTAAAGTTATGACTTTGGTTTGCCTGCGAGACCAGAAAAACAGGCATCAAGAGAGAAATGTGAGGTTAATGGAGGGAAGGAAAGAAAGGGGAAACAGAAAGGGCGACTGTTAAGATCCCACCCTGCCAAAACTCTAACATTTTTTCCACTGGGCTTTCAGAAACTAGGGTCTTTCTGGGAATAAAAAATCCTGCCTACACTAATGGATACAGATACCAAACAGATGGCTGACATGCAAAGCTGTACTGTAAAGAAAAGTAAAGGAACAGGAAACACATATGTAATTTAATATATTCTATTCAACTGGCCTTTCATTCTTTCATCTCTTTATTCATTCATATACTCTCTCCTCAACCATCTCATTCATAGTTCTGTTTGAAAAGCTATTTTTACCATCGTCTCTGTGTGAATGTTCTCTGTGAGCCATATGCAGAAAAAATAGATTTTTCCCACAGAAACTAAATTCCTCATGTCTGACCCCACCATCCCCCCTCTATTCTCCTCTCTCCATTTCCGTCCTTCTGCCTCTCAGCTGTGAATGGAAACAGCTAGGCCTCAAAACTGGATCATTCAGCAACGTCAGCAAAAGATGTTTGGAAAGAAGCAGCAAAAAAAAATAAAGTTTGGTGAAGAAATGCAGAGAGGTTCAGAAAACAAACAGAATGCATACAGAAATATACATTCATGCTCATCCATATATGATGCCATGGTGCACACAGTTACAACCATACTGTAGTCTCCTCTACCTGCCAACACATGCATTTTGCACAGTGAGTTTGAGGTGCAGAAGTTACCATAACAATGATGGTCAGAGGTGAGGCCGAGCTGGTGTAACCCTCTAGGGTAGGAGTTGCAGCGTCCAATGATATCTGGTCCTGTCTTGAACACATGTGACCGCAGTCGGCACCGCCCACTGAACGGAGGAGAAGGACCACACTGGCTGAACAACCCATAATCCACTGCTGTGACTCCTGGTCCAGCCTGATTCACAGGCTTCACCTGAGCTGAACTTCAATAACCAAGTCAACCTGAGCTGAACCGTCTTCTGCCCCTGGTCCAGCCAGTGGTGCTGCGCTGAGTTCAAGCACAGTAGGAAAACTGAGGCTCCATCCTCAGCTACTACTTTGTCCTGCTTTGCAGGCTCTCTGTTCGTACTGCTCTTCTCCAGCCTCCAGATCCTAATGTTGCTGTGGCTGAGCTTACACACTGGCAGTCTTACATGGCTCTCCCTCTCTCTCTCTTCCTCTAATACACACACATACACACACACTGACTGCAGCTGTGAGTGGTTCAGCCCAGCCCAGCTCACCCTACAAATCACTGTCTGCAATAGCTGTCAGCTGACCAGAACCAGCTGCTACACACACACAGACACACAGACACACACACACACACACACACACACACACACACACACACACACACACACACACACACACACACACACACACACACACACACACACACACACACACACACACACACACACACACACACACACACACACACACACACACACACACACAGTACTCACACAGAAACCTACATAATTTTTCTGATTTCCATGTTGTAGCACTCTCACTCTTCATTTTTCTTCCAATCACACTAGCCCTTTCAAGTCGGAGTTCTGTTGGCTCTGCTTGTGCTTTTGTGGTTTGTGCACTGAAAACAGGATGTAAAGTGCCCCACACTCTGATTTGGTAAAATAAACTGCTGCTTTTTTATTGTAAAATGCACGACAAAAGTGTGTGTTTATGAATATGCAATGTTTGCTACAGTAACTTCTAGGACAATAATGCTTCTGTCAACACCCTCTTACTGTGACATCACACATAGACACCCAACAGGTCAGAGGAGTCAAAATCAAGATGCTTCAAGGGAAACATTTGTTTTAATTCTGATGTCCCTTCATTCCAGAGACCACAACTTTAACTGCTGTAATTGTTTTCTTGTCACCGTAACATCTGGTTTTGCCTTATTTAAAATGTTCCATTTTCAACGTGTGTGGCTATCCAGAAAGAAAATGGGGAGTATTCCGGGAACAAAATGGTTTTCATATGTTTTGCAGCATTTTGAAATTCTTCTCTTTGTCAAATTTGCCTGTTTTATTCTTGCCAGTCGTACTTACAGAACCAGAGATCGTCTGAAACATAGATTTGAGAAAGGCTGACGAGAGGATGCTTTGAAGCTTTTAGTTTCGCAATCATTGTCAGTCACTAAAGCCAGAAATGTTTAGAGTGGTAAATAGGGAGGAGGTGGTGTGAGTTGTAGACAAAAAGAGAAACAAAACTGAATGTAATAGTTGAAAGACATCTGTCAAAGAAGCAATGCAAAAATCATACTTACTAAGAATTGTTGTTGTTGAAATGACCACCAGGAAACTCATTTGAGGAACTGTAAATAACTTCAGACCCTTATTCTAATACTATAAATACATTCATAAATCATCCAATTTTATAAAAAAAAAGAGAAGTCAGATGGTTTTTCCATTGGAGTGACATGTGACAAGTGACCACATGGCTTAATGGCCCTATTTACATCAACAGTTTCATTCCACCTTTATGGATAGTTGTTACATTCCTCTTCTTTTTTCCTATTTCAGGTCTTTGCCTGCTTCTACAGTCTAATAAAAAAATCCAATAGCCCCCTGAAAAATGTTTGGAAAAAAAGAATCCTACTGATTTATATACAGTGAGTAATCAACACCCAAAAACTGTAGACAAAAGTATGATCTTTTTGAATGGTGTCATGTGACACAGTGTCCAGTGAAAACATACAGAAACATTCTAATAGGTAACTGAAGCAGAATGAGAACACTACATGCCAAGACAAAGATGTCAAAACATCACTTAAACAGAAACAGCTAGTTATCCACACATTGCATCATTTAGGGGATTGTTTTCCAAATGTGTCCTGTGATACAGTATCATTGAGCTCCACTGTTTTCAAATGCTATCAATAGATGTGTAATTAAGTGACACATTAACGTACAGTTCCACACATATACACTCTCTCAGTTCCCTGCAGAGAGAAGCACGTACCGGTAACCATGGTGATGCCGTGAGGTCGTGATTGAGGTCATTAGTGTCCATGTCAATGTGGCAGAAAATCCCTCCCACCACCCACAGGAAAGCAAATTACTGTAATGCTTAACATCACTAAATATAAACAACTGCATACAGAAAGATGCACTACAGCATGTGCACATACCAATTTGCTATTCCTCTCCCACACAGTATACAAATATGACCACTCTAATGTAGATGACAGTGCATATGTCCAGTGCAGAGTATAAAGTGGAGAAAAGAGACACTAACCACACCTACTACAATTATCATCATCATCACCCCCCCCCCCCCCCTCCTCCCTGCTCCCCAACACCTCCATGCACACTGCCTCTCACTAAACTCTCTTCAGTGCATCATGCCTGATAGCAGCAGCTTTAAAACTCAAAGGAATTCACAGAGATGGGCTTTGTTTGGATGCCAATTTATCACAATGGTCCTGTCATGCAAATATGCCCACACTCACATGCACTGTAGAAGCCAGCAGATTCCCCATGTTACACAGATTGCCTCGTGTTGTGCTCTCATTCACTCTGCCTGCCTTCACACTGTTTTCTAACACACATTATGTCACCATGCTTTGAACAAGAGGATAAAGAAAATGTAAAGATCACTAATAAGTTCCACTGAGGGGATTTTCAAATTATGCTGATATGGATTTTTTTTTCTAATTACTTTGCCTGCTCATATTTATTGTGATTTTTTCTTTACCCTTTAAATTCCTCCTCGTCAAAGGGAGATTAATGGTGTAGTGGCGGTATGTCAAAGTGGAGTCAGTGGTGTCCTGAAGTTTTGGTTGAACTGCTCTTTAAACAGCAAATCTGGTTATTGTGCATTAAAGGTCACATACACTTACCAAGATTACCAAGTTTTTCAAACACTAATATGTGCCCCTAGCCTACAAACCCCCCAATTAAGAGAAAAGTCCATCCTCTCCGTCTTTGGCCTGCTCCACTTTTCAGAAAATGTGTGCTCAAACAGGCCGTTTGGAGATCCTCCCTTTGTGACATCACAAAGGGGAGTAACCCCTCCACCAGGTGGATGACACTCCTTCAGTTAGGTGTTTGCTCTGTCCTCTGAGTCGGCATTCTCCCTAAAACCATTTGGGCATGGTGCAAGAAAGCCCACACCAATTCCCTTTCCAGAGAAGGCCGTGGTCAAACACAGATCACTTGGATTTAAAGCTACAGACACAGATGAACCTCATGACCTGGAAGTCGAGAAAAAAAATCAACATTGCACATTGGAAAAATTTACTCACCGAATATATATATCAATGGAACAATTAACTGCCTCACTCAGAAATCAATAATCAACAACCTCAACTCATAACTACCCCCACAACATCCCACCCATCAACTCTTTCTGCCTGTGCACTAATCACACCCAACACACACACAAACAAACACACACACACACACACACACACACAATTTACAAGTGACTGCATTTTCATACACTTTTATTTTTTCCACCTGGCCCCCATGCTCTCTTATCCGATTCTCCCTTTTCTCTTTACCTTTCTTAGCCGTTCACCTTACTTTACATAAAACCAACCCTCTGAAATATGATTTTACATTTTCCCCAATTAGTATTATTATAATCATTATTATTACGTTGCTGAATTTTGTCCTTGTTTTTTTTTTCTTTTTTATTATTATCTATTTATTTTTTCTTTTCTTTTACTTTTATTTTTATTTGTGTGACTTCCGTGGATAATACATCAATAGTCTCTCTCAACACTTCTGCCTTATTTCATTTAACACCCTGTTATATTTTATCTTTCTTGAACTGCGACATACTATTATTATTATTATTTTACTTAATTTCATTATAATCATTATTAGATATGAAACATATGAATTTTTATTTTCTTGTAACTTACATCATTATTTATTGATTGATTTTTTGCTCTTTTTGTTTGTTTTATTTTTTTATTTATTTTGATTTACAATGTTATTCCCTTTATTCCTTTCGATATACATCAGGCATCATATCATCTGTTCAAATTCAAAACACCATCATGCTAACTTTTTATGTTTTTTCTTTATTTGATTGTTTTTTTCATTTTTTTCATTTATTTTTTATTTTATTTTTTTATTATTGTTTTTCCCTTCTTCCAAAGTTTTTCTTCTGGGTCTGGTGGTCCCTCCGTCTCAAGTGTGTGCTCTTTAAAACAGCAATATAACAACTACTGCATTTGGGGGGCAGGCTTCCCTCTGCTGGGTCTGGTGGCCCCTCCCTCTCATGTGTGCTCGCTGGACAAACTCTCACCTCTCACACCACAACATTGTTTAACATCAACATGTTCAACACATACCACTGCTCAACTCTTCCACCTCTCAAGTCCCCCTTACTAAGCACCTCCTCTCCCTCCCCTTCTCTCTCTCTCTCTCTCTCTATCGCTTCTTTCACTTTTTGTATCCTTTCTTAGGTATCTCATATAGTTTTGTAGTTTTTCTGTTCGTAGTATGATGTGTGTCTATTGATGTCTTATTTTGCTGTCTTTATTTGTCTTATTTATTTTTATTTTATTTTTTACTGTATTTTGGAGTCGTTGTCCTGACCTTGTCTGTTTGTTTTTTTTGTGCCTCATTTGTATATCACCAGTTTGTCACTTTATTGCATCTAATAAAAAAATACAAATAAAATAAAAGAAATAAAGCTACAGACACAGAAACAGCGTATTCTGAGCAGGGCTGAAATAGAGGGGTTTATAGGCATGATAAAATACAGGATTGGAGTGGATTTTGAGAAAGACTCTTCACAGACATGTTTTGGGGAGCTCTGAGACTTATTTAAACTTGTTGAAAAGGAGTATCATATGTGACCTTTAAAAGAGTAATAATCCTGATTTACTGCAGCTTCCCTTTATATTTTGAAAACCCATCAACTAATTTCTGTGTGTGTTAAAACACAGCAGATAGATGTTTTTTTATATATTTGGAGGGACAAAGCTATTCATTATCATATTGAATGCTTCCTGATAACTACACTATGATATTGTAAGTTTTAAGCAATGATACTCTAAGTGGAGCTGGTTCAGTGGAGAAAGCTCGACAAAATAGAACTGTCTCTTCTTTTTTTGGGGAACAGTTTTCTTGTGCTTCATTTCCTTTAAAGCAGAAAGAGAGGTAGAAATGACTTTAAGCTTAACACCCAAGGCATCTTTCAGCAAATGAGGCGGTGAGTGTTGAATAAGTGATGAGGACCTCACACTTCCAAGGAAGGAAATGAAGGGGGTGACACAGCCCCTGTGGTTTGCAGCATGTGAATGAGCTCGTGCTCAGCTCCCAGGTCTCTTGTCCTCGTGTTTAGAGTTTGTTAAAAGAATAAATAAATCACACAATGAGCTGTGAGAACAAAACTCTACAAGTGTCCCCTCCCTTGAAAAATCAAAAACTCTTTTCATTTCCTGTCTGTTCTCAGTGTCTATTGATGTATCAAATCTAATTTCTCTTGGAACTTAAATAAATTACAGACACTTTAAGTATCTATGATGATGCATTATTTGTGTTATTTGTTTTTAAATTATTTCCTAGTAAAACAGAACAGTGTTACAAAAATAAAGGTAACACAGTAATGAATAACATCCCTTGATTTCAATGTAAAATATAAGACCTTGTGCCTTTAAGAGCAATTTCTGACATTTCTGATTAACTTGTGAGTCTGGGGGTTATTATGAGCCTCTTAAAGGCCCATTATGATCACTCTGAGTTGATGAAGTCTGCGGCCACTGCGAGAAAGCTTCAAGTGGCACGGGAGGTCTATTCAACCTTTATTGCATATATTATAACAGCGGCATCTCATGCTCAATCACCTCACATATATGCCAGAAAAAGGCAGGCTTTGTGGTTCCTGCCTCGTACCTCGACAAGCTGGACAAAAATCTCTGAACTAAACGAGTTGTTGAACCAGTAGATGATGAGTCCTGTGGTGCTGTGCTGACGTTGAATTGGATGGAGACAGTGAGTAACGTTTACCTGTTGCTGTTTTTATACTGATTATCAGTTGTATTGGAAATGTCCTGGCCCCCTCATAGCTTCTCCTATTACGACTAGGCGTGCTGAGGGGGGCCAACCTGGGTCAGGGGGTGAGCCAGAACTCAACAAACCTTTCAACTGGCCTGACTACTACTACTACTAGGACAAGACTGGTGTGTGATGAGTCAACCAGTTAAGTAATTTGTTCTGGTTGCTGGGTTGATTGTGTTCTCTCTGCATACGACCCGCATCAGCATTCGACTGGAAGCAATCTGAGACCACCTCTTCTAAGCGATCTTGCCTCGCTTGTTATGTTCCACATCAGAGTGCAATTGTTGCGTTCGTATATATATATATATATATATATATATATATATATGTCAAAACAAACCGGGACAATGAGGGAAACGCCCCCTCTATAGTCTCACCTAAAATTAAAAAGGCAACGTATGAAATAAAGGGTTTAGTTCAGGTTCTGTTTTGAATATTGTTAAGGACTTAATGCACCCTCTAGATGATAACACTAGCATTCACTTTTTGGACATGTGCACCTTTGCTAATGTATCCCCATGTCTGTGTGACCGGGGTTAATCTGTGTGTGAGTCTGAACCTTTGCAGAGGATGACATCATCGGGGTGTATAGGGCAGTGTGCTGCCATCATTTGTTCCGCTAATATTTTCCAGATGTACAGCGTTAGTCTCTATAATCCCTTTGTTACTGCTCAAAAAACTGAGGGTCACCATGCAACGGTTATTGTATCCCAACATCTGCAGGAGTTTGAGCGTGTGCATTTGAGCATGTGTGTATGTGTGCATGTTGAATACACATGTAGTTTGACTATTTAGACAAAAGAAAAACAAAACGTTTTTACTGACTTCAAATACCTCAGCCAACCAGGCCAAGTAGGAAACCACAGTCCATTAAAAGTCATGCACACTGCCTTGTTAGCAGTTAGCTGGGCTTTAGTCAGGTTCCCTGTAGAGCTGCAGGCTGACTCATGGCTGCCCTGTTTGATGTGGAGCAGCGCTCCGCTGAGTTTACTTGGGAAAACACTCTCTTGTTCCCATGGTGACCACAACAGGAAGGATGCTGTCATTCACTGGTGCTGGGTTCTCAGCAAACTACAGGTTGGCCTTGGGGCTCTCGCAGAACTACAAGAGGGACACAGGGTCAACCTCTTTCTGAGTGCAATTCCCCCCCCCCCCAACACAGCAGCTCACATTCAGTGTTTCTCTGACATGCTGCAAGACAAAATACAGACAAGAGAAAACTAAAAAAACATAAAATCTCTTTGCACTTATTAAGATATCAAATGCAAACAATACAAGAAATATATTCAAGGAAGTTTTCATGCAAAAGTTGTCTCTATGTATATGCAGTGGTATTGTTTCTAAAGTGCTAATGTACAAGTCAATATTATCTCTAACTCATCCTGATGTGCTGTTCTCAGAAAAACCTCAGCCTGCAGATGTAGTAAACACCACCACAACACACAGTCTCATGCACAAACAGGAAGACAGACAACTGTCTGAACTGAGCATATGTATCACCTGAACAACTGAGCCATTTCATGCATTTTCCAAAGAGTCTATCAGTGCATTATATAATTCTCTTGCTAAAAACTGGTTACATATCAATCAAAATCTACTGTACAATGTTTTACGTGTCAGATTGCAGATGTTTTTTTCTGGCAGATTTCAAGGCCTTGATTGTTTAAACATATGATATTAATAAGTGTCAGGTATTTTGTATATACTTAGAGTGATTTGCCGGGAATTCTGTGCTTCAAGCCACCATTAAGAAGCTTAAGGGAAGATAAAGGATGAAAGATGTTTGAGCTTAAAATTTCAGTTTTGACTTCAGGGGCTTTCCTGCATCTGACTCATTTTTGTATTGAATTTGTTGCTCTTCAAGTCCCTTTTTCTTGCACAGTTTCTCTTCTCTTACTCTCAGAACACATGTTAGATATGTTTTGCACTGATGTTTTAATTGTTGACGTGACCTAAAGGGGAAATTGGATGTTTTTGGTTTGTTTTTGATATTTTCTTGTGATATAAAATATGAATCAAAATCATTTGATCAAATGTTGTGCAATCTTAGGTTGTGAAACTAAACACAGACTGTGAGGAATGTCTGACACAGTTTTTATCTGGCCCTGGGTCCTGCTCCTCCCTGGAGGAGGCAACAGGAAGAAGAAGAAGAAGTGAGTTCAGAGCCACAGCACACTGCCGATGCCATCTAGTGCTGAGAGCTCCACACAGCACGCCCAGCAGATGATGAGAGAGAGAGCCCAATCTCCACACCTCTTCCTGCCGCGTCTTTAATGAGCGACCTGCAGGAGGCGCCCTATGCCAGAGATACTATCTGTTCCTCTGGCAGCTGGTTTGTTTAGAAAAGGAAGCTATTAAAATGTCTTTAACTTAGAACTAAAATCCCGAGGCATGAGGGATGTTGGGAGGAGGGAACAGCAGAGGGGAGATGAGGTGGAGAATATGGGAGAGAGGAAGTTAGTGAGAAAGAAACTGCCAGGAAGGGGGGGACATTGTGAAATTTTCCATTCATTCACCCTAGACTCACCTCCCTCTTAAAATTCACTCATCTACCCCAAACAACCCGATGCCTATTTGTATAACCAGAAATGTAAGATAAGATGCTAGTCCAAATCAAACCATATCAAATGTTTTCATATTGGGAATTTCTTCTTTTTAATTATCTAAAATTGCTGGAAACTCCTGCACACTGTCTAAATTGCACAAATGTCAATGTTCCAAAAACGTTGCCAACCTATTTGTGCAATTTAGACAGTGCTCTCTTTCTACCTGTTGCGGACGCTTTTAGACAAAAATATGACACAAGATATGTAGATCTTTCAAACCTTTGGTGCTTTTCAATACTTTGGATCATCAAAATAGTATTTGGACAACTTTACTTCTTTACAGTATTCCTGCATTTGCAGGAAAGAGATTGACATCGGGTCGACTGTTAATGAACTGGTTGGAATTGTCGCTCAGGCAGCTTATGAAGTCATGTAACGCTTGATACTGGAACAGTTTGAAAAGGTATGAAATGAACAGGAAAGTAATTTTAAAAGTTTTCTACCGTGTTTTTAAAATGTTAATTTAAAGATTTGTTAAGAAGTAATACACATTTTGGCTTTTTTGTGCGGGTTATTTTTATTCCTTTGAATCAGGTTTACATTGTTGTATTTGTTTTGAGGTTTTGGACTGATTTAGAATTGGCATTGTTGCTGAAGTTACATTGTATTTCTACTAATGTAATTGCAGACAATGTGCATTGTAGCGTGTTTCCCTTTGTCAATTGTCATACGTATGAAATAGGTTTGATCCTAAGTGGTAAACATCCTTGATCCTTGACATTGATTCATCTTGTGTCACAATAAACTTAATTATTAGACTGGTAAGCACAATTATAAAAATGCATGTTATTTGTAGTTTAAAGTGTCTCCTTTAGTTTCACCACACAGGTTGTTTTTTTTTTTTGCTATATTTAATATAAACAGATTTGTTTTCATGATATTGACAGAGTTGGTCTTTTTCAGGTGAAGTAAATCATATCCACGACGTCACATTGTGGCTATAGGGCTCGACAGATAAACTGTGATGTTGCATTTCTGTTCCTTCATCTTCTCTGTAAAACGTGGACTTTATAGTGGAAAGAGTATCAAGAATAAGTCAAAAACTCATACAATAACCTGTCTTCCGACCTGTTCGGTCAAAATATGAACCTGCTGACTCTGATGTTCAATAAAAACGTGCATCATTAGAGTGAAATCTGGCCTGTTAGACACAAAGAAGAGTAGAGTGGTGTCATTTAGTCAAATTCAGCAGGAACACACTCAGCTACTGTACTGTCACGGAGCTGGTGCCTCATTAATTCACTCTCCCACGTGGCATCTCTCCACATCTTCCCTGCTGTTCCCTGCCCAGCTTTGCGATAAATATTTGCTATAAAATCCATCCCTCTGCAAATACAAGAAGCAGCTATTTTTTTAAACTGTTTGTGCTGTAACAGGAGTGTCCTTTTAAATTGTGAGTCAGTGCTGCTTTTTTGTTTCTGATGGCTTCAAATAGAAACATTACAGGGAAGACTTGATGTAGATATATGGCAGCAAGCTGAGCAAAAGAACTGCAGCTGAATTATAATTTTTCCAAGACAGAGGCACATCAATTAGAGACAGAAGAGGAACTTCCCTTCAGACAAAAAAAAAGCTTTTGTCAGTATTAACCCTTACATTTAAAAGTTGAAATTACTGGAAAGAGCACTGCAGCAACATAATAAAAACCAGTCGGCTACAGGAGTTTAGATTATTCTCATTGCACCATGAATTGTTGTTTCATTTTACACAGCTGTCGGGCCTCTCGTGTCTTCAATCAATATGAAAATTCACTGACTCCTTCTTGGAGGCCAAGTCAAACTCTAAAACAAAGAAAGAAATTGCAAATTCTCCTCGTCTTCGTCTGCATGTCTGAGCCTCTGACATTCTGAAACCGTAAATGTTCCTTCAACAATCATCCCAGATGATTTCTGTTTCCTGTAATTCTGTGAGCTAAGAAGATTCATCCTTACTCTGAACCCCGACGTATTCTTACAAAGTCATGCCCAGGGTGATATTTACTTTCATGCAGACATGCCAGAAATACATATCTGCACAATGGGTATTCACTTATGGGCAGTCATATCAGCCTCATTCCAGCCTGAGTGAAAGATAAATCATCATAAATCATGGCCGTTATGCCATCCCACAGTCCACACCCTCAAAGTACAGAAAAGGCTCACTAGAATGCCTGGTTTGCAATAAATCATTCAGTCACACCGCCTACATGACACCTACACAAAGCCTACATGTAACCTCTGTGTAACCTCCACACCAGCGCTAACTATCTACCAGACGCCCACTCAGCACAGCTCCCCTCTCCCCGAGGTCCCAGTTTAGACGAAGGACGCAGCTGTTCTGAACACTTTTCCTCATGCGTTTTAATATGCAGTATCATCTCCTTTCCCCCCTTCCCCCCAATTTAGTGACCAAAATCCCTCCTCTGTTTCCCTCTCTGCATGGTGAACCCCCCCAGCCTCCCTATTATTTCTTTTGCAGATCCCCTTTCAGCTCTTTGGCTGACGTCTAAGGCACACATAATTGATGTATGCAGACAAAAAGATTAAGAGTCAGACATACAGTGAGCGGTTGCAGATACAAAAAGAGGTTTTAAATCATGGAGGATGACAGACAATCATG
Organism: Labrus mixtus; assembly: GCF_963584025.1. NCBI lineage: Eukaryota > Metazoa > Chordata > Actinopteri > Labriformes > Labridae > Labrus > Labrus mixtus. The sequence continues at coordinate 16,695,998 of NC_083620.1, forward strand.
GGTCTGAGTAAGATATCCTCACCTTTCCTGCCTTCACTTTATGAACATTTTGGCTCAGGGCTTTGTTTCCTGCTGAGTGAGCAGGAATAGCAATGAGTGGCATTGTCAAAAGTTTTCAAAATAATATAGGACGCCTACCAGACCTCTAGCAACTCACCCTTAACTCAAGCCCTCAGTTTTGCACAATTTACAACCTTTATATATTTAAACAAAAAATATACCAAATTATCATGCAGCTATCATGAATGGGAAAATGTGCTTGAACGACCAAAGATGTTTTGAATTCCAGGATGTTCACCAATTGTTTTTCTTAAGGACATATTCATTTGGGGCCAAATGATGTACCCATTTTTTGAGCGAGCTTCAAGTGGCCAGACAAGGAACTGCAGCTCTTGGCAACTCCATGTTGGCTTCAAATAGTCAGATCCGAATGTTGGGGGTTCAGTTTACAAAGACTTATTAAACAAATAAAGTAAATTTAGGTGACTTATTGTTTTTATTTGTAATTTGATTTATTTAGTCAATCGTAAAGCTGTTCTATAAAAAGGTGTGACAAAGATACTGTATCAATTTATCAGCAGTAAAGAACTATCATGAGATCAAGCATTTCACCAAAGGGTTATGTTGATAACAGCCACAACTTGAAATCTATATTTTATTAAGCCGGTATTACTTTCTGCCACGACATGGATTTTTGGCATAAAAATGTTTGGTTGTGGACACACGAGGCAACACTGGTTGTTCAGCCTGCCGGCCACAGTGGCGGATAAATAAAAGTAGCATTAAATAGTGATTTGTGACAGACAATGCATCAGATTGAGTCCTCCTCTGCAAGTTTCGCTCTGACACTCAGGACAGACAGCAGTCCCACACGCCCACTGATCAAATGGCACCGTCTTCTCCTCGCATCAGAGCGGGTGTCAGCGTTTACAATGAAAGTCAATTTCCCCTCTACAAGTTTCAGCAAATAAATCAAAATGAAGTGGGTGTGCTCGCCCGCAGTGAGTCTCTTCCTCTCTGTCTGGGACTTTGACACAGGCTATGTTCTTAAATGGGTTTGCGTCACCATTACAACAGGTCTGCCTGCTGAACGTGTGCTTGAACTGATGACTTGCTTGTCTTAAGTCCAAGATGCGCTCTGTGGCTTTGACTCTAAAACTCCCCAGGGTGTTGTTGAAAATCTCCACTAACTGTTGCTCTGCAAGTTCATTCGATAATAACCGCAATTCAATTCTGACAAATCCTTCACAATAAAAGTCCCCGTGTTTAATGTTGTGGAATTGCTTTTAATTTGAAAGAGCCATGTTAGGAAATGTGGTGTTTTCAGCAGCAGAAAATTAACACAACTCTGCAGGAGAGACACAAAACTTAAAACCTCACAGACTCAGCGACAAACTACAACACTGAAAAGTGAACACACCGTGACTTTTAAAGAAATAGCATTCTCTGGTCTAATGCAGAGAAACGAGTTGAGTATCTTATCCCAGGCATTCATATGCAGGATCCATTTCCATACTATACCGCGATACAATACTGTTGCCGCAAGAAAAATACTGTGATATGATTTTTAGGTCATATCACCCACCACTAGTAAGCATTCTTATGACCTTATACTGAAGATAACATATTATCTAGCAATGATGTGTTCTATTTTTGAACAGGTGCCCAGCAGACATAAAAGTATCTTTTATTGTATTAGTGTTAATGGATTATATAACTGGAGTGACTGCTAGTGGAGAAACTTTAATAATGGCTGCTTGTTTCTGTCTGTTTAGGGCAGCGAAGTCAGACCTGATCAGACGAGGATTATTGGTGGGTCAGCCGCGGAGATCAAAGCCAGCAGTGAACAGTTGGACAGGCAGAGCAGAGAGAGACAAAGAGCTAAGAGGATTCAACCATGCAACAAAAATTCTCTTTCAAGATCTGTGCACTTGGAGGGTGGCTTGACACACTTTCTTTACATCCAGCCAATTTGTTCCCGCCTAATTAGATCACTCCTGCTCTGTCTCACCCAATCTGGCCAGTGATGAGAGAGTTAATGAGGGAAAGTTTACATCACATCTAACTGTAACACAAAGTGGACAAGTGTGTGTGAATTTGACAGGGCGAGGGCAGCGGGGGCACAGGGTCGGACGGTAATGGCAGCAGCATATTCAGGCCTCCTACTCTGGAATGCAGAGTGAGGGAGAGAGACAACACTGCAATTCACTCGCGGAGAGCCGCTGAACTATTCTTAGGACAGTATGTGAAGTAGACCCCCTTCCTCCCTTCCCTCGGGGGGGGGGGCTCTGCAAAGAGTCGAGATGGACGAGTGGACATGGTGTCTATTAAGGTACAGGGCAGGGGAGTGAGGCTTTAGAGAAAAAAAGCAAGAGGATAAAAAGTTAAGCTCCAGTGAGGCAAAGCTCGGTCAGCTCGGTGTGAATGGAGCAGTTCACTGTGTCGATGAGAAGCCTCTGTGAAGAGCCTTTTGTAAACGTACAGCGGCACAATGCATGGAGCCCCCGAGGACTCTCTCCTCCTCTCATGTGACCTCTCACAAACACTCACACACAGACAGCACACATACTTTCTCTTTTTTTTTTCCAGTCTTACTGCCTAGACTTAACAGAAATTTTTATCTTTTAAATGCAAGTCAACAGCTGGCGGAGTGACTCTACAAGGTTACATCTACTGCAAGAGAAAAAAAAAAAAAGTCACTTTCTGTGCTGTCTCACCCAGCACACACGCCAGTGAGATCACTGCAGCGCCACACAGAGTTCAAACAGAAGGGGAATTCAGTAGAAGACAGTGTCACCAGTGACAGTGACAGGCTCAGTTTTTTTTTTCTTCTTCTTCTTTGTTTTCTCATCTCTTTTGCTTTTATTTCTCGCTCCTGTGTGAATGAGTCATTGAGAGGATGGGGGCGCAGACACACACCAAGGCCCTGGCAGTGCACGGTCCTACTGTTATCAGGCAAACATGGCTGAGTCGTCTGCAGCTCAGTCACAACAAATGTCAAAGAGCTATTCATCTCCTCTGATCCCCTTTTCTTTTCTCTATAATTTACACACAGACACACAGTCACACACACACACACACACACACACACACACACACACACACACACAAGGGTGACACCAGAAGCATACACTCTAAGTAACAAAGAGTCAAAACTGAGGAGCAGGGTGCATGTAATCCAGTTGATTCAAAGAGAGGATGGGGGAATAAAGGAAGTGTAAACAATTAAAGAATGCATGTAGAGATGGAGAAAGCAAAACAAGGAAAAAAAGGTGAGATTTTAAAAAAGGGGGGGTGGGTGAGGAGGGGGCGATGGGGTGAAGATGGGGAGGTTTGACAGGAGGAAGAGAATAAATATGTGTCAGCCTGCTGAAGAAATCTCACACACACACACACACACACACACACACACACACACACACACACACACACACACTTGGGTTTCAGTGCACAACAAAGACTTCCACAGAAGTGCACAGCATGGTTTTGCAATAAACGCTGCATGGCGTGTGTTCAGAAACACAAAATGTAAGAAAAGAGACAGAGAGAGAGAGAGATAGAGAGAGAGACAGAGAGAGAGAGAATCCCTACATCCTGTCCCACAGTGTCAGGGCGTAAACAAACATTCACAATCTGGTTTAGCACGTTTAAAGTGTAAGATATGAAAAGACGCAAACTAAGGCGAAGAGGGGAGATGCAGCATGTAGTGAGTATGTGTATCGTCATGCAATGGTTGCAATAGGTCACAAAACTTGTTTTCATGGTCAGTGTCTGCTGATCAGTGCCAGATAGTTCTGTGCAGCTGTGCTAGTTTAGCTTCAGTTTAATGGCAGTGTCCCCTAAACTTTAGTTTAGACCACAATCATAATATTACTAATTTCATAGTACTATATTCTTTTGAACTGCATGTAGGCCTTTGAACATTTGGAATTTGTTGTGTGAGCATCAATGCTATCCATACCACAGGGGTGGTCACCCATCTGTTACTTCAGGGGGCTTTGGGCTCCCATCCATGGTGGTCGCCATGCTGGAAATGCTGTCTCAACCTAAGTTTCAGTCAACCTAACGACATGCCAAGAGCTGGAGCTGAAGCGGGTTTTACGCCTCTTTTCATACTGTTACGTCGCGCCCGCCTGTCAACCAGGTCATTTATGTGCTTTATTGTGAATAACGCTCATCCTTCATAAAATCTAAATGGATAAGATATCAAAAAATTTGAGAAATAAGCTAATCAGACCAATTTCGTTCTTTAAACTAGGCTGTAAACATGTTCATTTGTACTGTAAAAACTTGTGTATGTGACTTCCAATGCTCCTGCAGCCAGCCTCAAGTGGACACTCGACAAAGTGCAGGATTTTGCACTTCCTCGTGGGCTTCATTTTTCAACACCGGAGGTTGCGTCTTGATCCATGCTTGTTTTATGACTGAGGAGAGGTGATACAACTTTGACTTGACATTGCAATGTTAAAGCCAAAAGCTCCATCCTTTTTTTTGTTTCTGCTTTGAGTTTCTTTTCTCTCACTGCTGATGGTCATACAATCTTAATGTGGTCTGATTTCTGAAACTGACACTAGAGGAAGAGAATGACTGAATCGGCAGGCCCTGAAATAAATATGATTTGTGATGTGAAGCAGCTGATAAGACAAAAGCATCAGAATCTGTTTTACAGGAGTGCAAAGAAAACCATCTTTATGAATAGTTTTAAGCAAGTTATCTAAAAATCTTACGAGTGCACTCAAACAGGAAAGTGTTAATGCTAGTAAGACACATCATTGTACATTGATGCTTACCCTAACCCTAACCCCTGAATGTACAACTGGAAAATATCAGCTCAATGATTCTAACAGGACAAGTTATCTGCAGTCTAGAGGCTCCTCTGGGAGGTGAGACAGATCTACCCTCACCCTTCCTCCCTCATTTACTTCCTGGTTCCCCCCCCCCCCCCCCCCCCCCCCTCTTTCTGGTTTAGCTCTCTGAACTGATAAGACTGTTGATGTCTGACCAAATTATGAGCTTGGGTCTAGCTACACTCTGGTCCTACCTTGCCCTGTCCAGATGTAATGAGAACCATGTGACAGACAAGATCAGAATCTGCAGATCCAGTCTGCCTGCTGTTCAGGATTGTCATCGGCTACAATTAGAAGAATAACTCTGATGCGAGAGGTTACACTAAACAGCAAACTGGATTTATAAAGCCTAATGTATAGTGTGGGAAAAGATGTGCAGCAGATGAGATGGAATGAGAAATACAAGAGGGGGACAAAAGTGGAGATATGCAGAGAGAGAGAGAGAGAGATAGGAGCACTTCCTGTTAGAATTCCATCCTAATTGACCTTTCTCTGTTGCCGTGGTAACAGAGAAAGGGCTGTGGGGAGAGTTTTCTAATTATTACAGCTAATCCAACCAGCATCTCTCCTGTGGGAGAACTGGTTTGCAGCATTATAAGTTTGACTAACTTGCATGAGACGGGCATATTAGTTGGGGTTATTTCCTGCCAACGTCTGATTAGACAACAACCGTCTTCTTGGAACTGAGCAGCGCACTGTGGTCAAATCAACCAAGATCAGCTTAAGCAAGCACAGATCAATTTGCACGCTACACGATTTAAACACGCAGGCCTGTTTTCACATGCACACACACTGTTCATGATGGACTGTTCAGCAATCAAAAACAATCCAACCCTGGCAGTCCACATGATGTGAGAGAGCAGAGTCAGACTGACAGCATGTCTCCAAACCACCCCTCTGCACCCTCAACATATCACTGGGGCATACTGGGTAAACCTAGACACCCCCCTCCTTACTCACCCCAGTACTCAACCCCACACTGTCTGACACACATTTCAGCTCCAGACAGACAGACATGCCTAGAAGAGGTATTTTACTAGAAAAGCAGACACATACTCATAGACCACGACTAGTATAAGCCCAGGAGACAAAGAAATAAAGGCTGTTGTAAATGCAGATTAAGACAAAGCAGAGAGAATTAAGATAACGTAACGAGACAGGCCAAAACGCAGTCCAGTCTCCAGAGAGAGGAGAGGAGAAGAAAGGAGATCTGAAATAGCAAATTCTCTTTTCTTTCTTTGTTCTTTTCCATAAAGTTTTAAGTGGTAGGATTTTTCTTTTTTTTAATGGTATAAAGCTGGAAAGTGAGAGAAAAGACTAAAGAGAAACAAAAGGAAAGTAAATGAATTATGGAATCTCTTTTTTTTGTATTTAAGAACATTCAGTGTTAAGGGCAAAAACACTGCACTTTGATGACTTGTTCAGGAGAGCATGAGCAGGCACATATGCGTGGACGTGAACCACACTGTTTTTAAAAAAAATAAACCATGCTGACAGGTTTTTGCACATTTAATCTCATTCACTATAAACCACATAGATCTAACATCACAGTCAGCCAGTTTCCAAATACGCTTTTTTTTTTTTAAGGATTTTATCTCCATACAGAAGAAACATGCTTGCAGAATGATAAGATGACCCAACAATATAACCAATAAAAAAATCCTAAAAGAATGACATCATCATTTGGCATGTAAGGTGATTGTTTTGTTGCAGAGGTGAGAAAATACTCAAGAATAAATAAAATGGCGCTGAAATAATACTCTGAATTATCATTATGTTAATCAAGACAAGATAAGTGACAATAGTGTCTTCAATCTTATTTGATTATTTTGGAAAATGTTCTATTTACTATACAAAAGAAGGGCATACCTCAGAGGACTCGAAATTGTGATGAGCATTTTCACAATTTCCTGACCTGTATCCCGACAGCAGTCCATAACCATGAAGTGTAGCAATCCATGAATTGACAAGATGATTAGCAGATGATTCATGCTCATTTGTAAGCAGCAGGGACAAGCCAAAAAAAACTTGCAATCATAGAAGTTAACAGCCGGCTTCATTCATGCCTCGACAAATGGTAAGCAACAGCAGCACCAATAATAACGTGACTTGCAGCAAATAAGTGCAATCAGTAAAAAACAACAACTATATAATGGTTATAAAACGACATTCCTTCACTTTATAGGATTACAGGGCCATATCTCTGATTGGAAAACAAATTCCCAGCTAAAGCCTGGAAACTTGGGTTTAAATAGCCAATATGTAATCAGGCATGAATCTAGTACCATAAGGGCAGTGAGGATGCCAAGTGTAAGGGCTGGCGTTATCTGGTGCCAAAGGACAGAAAGGACCAGGCTGATCTAGCACCAAACATTAGGATATGGTGTGGAAAATGCAGGAGCATGCAGATGGCCTTCAGCAACCAGGACTGGAGACTGCATACAGGCATCCCTGTGCTACTGGGCAAATAAACCCTGAGCTGCAGAGGGGTTGCCAGGGTGGGCAAGTTTGCCCCCGTCTCTGGCTGCGTGGTGAGTGTGGCTGGCATCCTCCAGGCATGGCATGACATGTGGTTCATCCCAGCAGGCAGCCGGAGTCACAACAAGAATGACACTTGTGCCTACACGGCTATGCTGCTCACTTTTGCTAAGAGGCATAATGAACACATTTATTCTTGTGCCAATAATAAGCAGTGATGTGTCTCAGTATGAATTTTCTATGTCTTTCACAAGCTTGATACAAACCCTTGAAGTATGTATAAGCTTATGTTTTACTCTCCTCTTGCCTCTGTGTTTTATATTTAACTTCTTTTTAATATGATGTACTGAAAATGTATCATGGAAAAGGTCCCATGGTCACTGAAGCAACAAACCATTAAAAAGAAAACCTAAACCACCATTAGACCCTTCATTCTTGTATCTGTCTACCCTTCCAAGCTGCATGCATTTCTGATGACGGGTGGGCTAACCACTGTGAGAAACAGTGAAGGAGTCAGAGAGCTGTGATTGCTTTCACAGAGCACTTCATCACAGGAGAAATTGCAGCTTGCACCAGGGGGATTTACCAGGTATCATGTATGCTCTAAACTCTGGAAAACACAAGCACACGCTCCAGAAATGGATGTAACCCGACTGAGGGCCCACGCAGAGCAGTGGGGCTGAAGAAAACAGTGTCAGAACTTTACTAAAGAAAAATAATCAGAATAAGCATTGAGGGACGGGGAGTAAAAGTCAATGGAGGGGGGGGGGGATTATGTGAATGAGGAAAAACTGGTTACTATGAAAAAGAGAGAAGGGTCAATGGGAGAGAGAGAAAGAGGCCTATGCTTCATTGAGTGCTGTGCCATAGGGCCTGATTCTGCTGACCTGGTTTCTTTTACCAACAAAGGCCATGCATTAACACACTCACAAAAACGTACATACACACACATGCTCCCAACGCCTATGGTCATTTACACGCCCACTTGACCTAAGCCTGTGCACACATTTACACACATGCTTACTCTGCTACAGCTAAGCCCTCTCTCTTAATATCCTCATTCCTGCATCCTCTAGCTTTATAGATCTGTAACTTAGAACAGGAAGTAACCTGTCTCTTGCATTAAAGGATGTTTTTTTTTTTTGCCCGGTGTAAGTCACAAGTGTCAGTCGTGGGTTTCAGTTCACACGTAAAACAAAACGAAACTTCACACTTGCCATAAAACGGTTAGTTTGTTCTGGTAAATTCTGCACAGTTGCGCCTGTGGGAGATGTGACAGAAACACATATTTGAGAGATGCTTACATGTAGACTGTTGGACAATGTGGCGGAACAGTAGGCCTACTGTAAAAATGTTTCAAAGTATAACTGAAACACTGTAATACACGGTGTTAATGGTTGGAGTTGAGGCAAGGTACTTGAGTTTCATGGTGTGATACAAAGTCTCCCTCTCTGATAACCTTCCTCCATCTATGTGTATCACTTCTTTTCTTTTTTTTTTTTAAATGAGTCACTTTCTTGTAATGTCTGTGCTTAAAGAACCCAGCAGTACTCAACGTGTGACTTCTGCTGTAGGGCTCCGAGGCGAGGCAGTGATGCTCAGTGAGCCGTTACAGCGGTGCAACACGTGTATCCGTGTCCTAAATGATACCAACACAAGGTGACCCACAAGTCAATTTCTACATGCGTCAAGGGAATCAATAACACGACTGTGCTGAACTCCATTTGACAAACGCGTACTGTCAGTAAACCTTTACTCTTAAGGCTCCGTTTTTTTCTGTCCTACTTAGCTGACCAAGTGCTCATAGATTTTTGTTTTTTTCAGCGAGACATGCATGGAAAAAAGAAAGATTTTATCCTTTGTGACGCTTTTCTTTTTTTTAAATCCCATCTGCCATGCCTTAAAAGATTTAACTTACGTACTGTATTTTCCCTCTTTATTCTAATCAATTGTCACTATGCTTTGTTATGGCCGTGTCCCACTGACACACTAAAACACCAGAGTGAAGAGGATGTAGCGTAGCAGCAAATAGACTCGAGTGGAGTGACCTTTCTCTATGCTAATCTCTACAGAATGGACACGCAAAGACACACACACACACACACACACACTCACACCCTGCAAAGGTAGAGGATTTGTCCTTTGCTGTATGAATGAAAAGGACAACATCACAACACAAATCCGTCTCCTTGTGTGTGTGTGTGTGTGTGTGTGTGTGTGTGTGTGTGTGTGTGTGTGTGTGTGTCTGTGTGTGTCTGTGTGTGTCTGTGTGTGTGTGAGAGAGGGTGGCTGCTTTCCCCCTCTAGATTCCCCCTCCTCCCACTATCGCATGTGTCAATCAGAGCCTCTTATTATACAGGGTGACACACCCACTAGAGCATACATTTCACAATTCACGACATTTAAATAGCACGATAATAGAATTGGTCGTAAATCAAACCCCGTGCTCGAATTGTTCTCCCTCTCTGCTCCTCCCTCCATCTTTTTCCTGCTGTTTGTTCACCGCTGTGCAGATGTAAACCGCTGCCCGAGTCATGCCGCATCCCACTATCACACTACAACCACCAGACCGCTATTTACTGCATTTCATTCACCTCAGCACAGACACACTGGAATAAACTCCAACCCACATGGGGATATGATAGGCTCTACGACTTTACAGCCACACAACAAGCCAATAAGCGTGTTCTTTTCCTTAATAGTAAAAAAAAATGGTGGAATGAATCGCCTCCTGAGCATTTTTCAGTACGAAATGTGTTGAACTGGTCCCTTCTGCAGGAGCAATGGGCACACACTGAACAGCACCGCTGCACTGTGCAATTTCAGCTCATCCATTGCAAAGGAAAGATGCAACATGAATGTCAATGTCAGTTGCAGTGGTACGGATGAGAGCGATCCTAATTCATTCCAGATGTAGCCTGCAGCTTTGCACCCATACAGCAGCAAATATGACAAAAAAAAAAAAAAAAACACACACAACAACTTGGGCCCACAGGTGGTGATGCGTTTTTCCACTATCACCATGTTTTGTAGTTTTTTTTTGTGGTTTTTTTTCTTTCTCCCAATTCATACGGCTCCACTCACCGTCGCTGCAGAGTGTCTGACTGCGTTGCATGCTGTCTGCCGGATCTCCGCCGCGCTCCCCGGTTTCAGAAGGTTCTTGGTGAATCTCCGGGTCGACTCGGCTGCCATCTCCTCATCTGAGCGGTCCCCGGATTTTACCCACAATTCAGCCTGCTGGTTTTTTTTCCTGCTGCAGTCAGACCCTGGTCCTCCTCGCTCCTAACATGAGCCGACCGAGCTGTGTTTACACACATACACACACACACACACACGCACGCGTACGCGCACACACCACGTGCACACACACGCACAAACGCTTCACACACACTTTCCGCCCATACGCGCAGAGCTACGAGTGTAGAGGATGCCTGTGCGCTTAAAAGTCCTGTCAAACCTGACACAATCAAAAGCAGTCCATCCGGTTATGACTTTAAAAATAAAAGTACTCTTGCGAACTCGAACAAGGTGGAAGATTGACAAAGAGCAGTGCTTTTATTTTAAAGGCTAACGCATCCATTGCAGTGTAGGCTAGATGTTTCCTATTTTTGGTTAATTTAACCAGAAACATTTTACTAGGAATATGTAATTTTTACTGTGTTTTTTATTCACTTAATTATAAACATGTATTTTTACACATTAAAGCCTATCAGAACCAAATGTCTTTGCAGCCTTCAGATAGCCTACATCCAGAATTCAACAGTAGTCTAATAGGCTAAACTGCTCACATTGATTTGACCAGGGTGTTTCAGGCTATACTGTATACATAATGTATCTCAAGGGGAGCTCTGAAATGTCAACTTCTCATCAACAGTCCGGTCACGACCGAGAGAGAGTGGAGCAGCATTTACAGTGAGGTTACAGGATGAGGGGGGAAACATATGTCAACAGCGACTCGTGGTGGTAAGGAAGGATTATGACATCTAATAAACTAACCAATAGAACCCCCTCTAGTGATTTGTTCCTAACTTTTCCCTTCTGGTGTATTTTCACTTTGGCTACCAAAACGCCCAGGGAAAGTCCTTATACGTAGAAAACCGAACTGGCAATAAAATGAAATATCTAAACTCTGATCAATTGTATTGGTTTGTTATTGGCATGATATTATTAGGCCAAGGGCCTTTATTCTATGATGATGGTGCTCCATAAATGCTGTTTTGCAATTGCTTCTAAAAGGACCAATTGAAATCACACGTATTGGCTTAGGCCAACTTTTTATTTATTTATATGGTGCTCTGCCTCCCTCTTGTGTACACATGTAGATCTGCAGTATAAAGTTTGAAGTTAGAAGACCTCCTTTATGAATCCCTCGAGGAGAAATTCATTTTTACACTTTGTTGTTGAGACATACTACACACATTGAAATACACACATGCACTTACAGAGAGATGTCAGACAAAGGGGATGCACAGTTGGGCCTCGGTGCCTTGCTCATGGACTCCTCGGCAGTGCTCAGGATGTGAACTGGTACCTCTCCATCTTCCTTACCAATTTCCAGACTTGGTCTACTGGTCCTCACCCAGGGACTTGAACCGACAACCCACCGGTTCCCAATCTAAGTCCGTAGGCTACAGGCTGAGATACTGCTGTAGCTTGAAGTGATTTTGAAAAGGCAGCTACTCAGAATCATCATACTCAAATTTCAATTCCCATCAAATAGCATTAAAGATGCATTACTCGCTCGGTTGAAGTATCCACTGCCACATATAGTGGAGATTGATAAACCATCTGAGGTCTAAGGCTGTTTTGGCCATTTTGCTATTATTGTCATTTTACTTATATATGAATACATCATACATGTTTATCATATACAGTGCCTGGTATCATTTTTTCAGCACAACCTCACCTTTATGATCTGACCATTCATTAGGCACCTAGAGATACTGTATCAACACACAGGACCCAAACACACACAAAAAATAGAGAATTCATTTTTTTTTTAATTATTACTTTTTTATTCTAAAAATCACAGAGTGCTGAACGAACTGTTTTTAATTCATAAAAATGAACTTCAAATGTATAAAAATTGAAATATAAAAAATTTATTTGGAAAAGAATATGAATTGTTCAAAATATTTACAAAAAAAGCAGGATAGTACATACTAGGTGTTTTTTGTATTCTAACTATGCCACTGCTCCAAAAACTTCCTGCCACTACTCAAAACTGTTCCTGGGAACTGTCTTTGTGACGAAGATAAAATAATAATACAAATAATAAAAATAATAAATGGAAATATATAAAGGACATTTGGTATTCAAATATTTACAAGAATATTGTATTTTAGCTACAAAACACATTTCAACCAACAAAAACATGAGAGAGAACAAACACATGACTGTCTAACCTTGTCACATATATTGGTTTGATGGATAATAAAAAGCATGACAGCATTTACAATGTAGGCAAGACATGGGAAAGCAAATTGAAATATAATATTTTCACCTTAGGAGGCTGAAATTTGGCATGGAGTTCAAGTGTGTGTGTGTGTGTGTGTGTGTGTGTGTGTGTGTGTGTGTGTGTGTGTGTGTGTGTGTGTGTGTGTGTGTGTGTGTGTGTGCGTGTGTGAAGACCCCTCACAGGATCAACATTGATTGATGTAAAAAGCTGGGTTACAAAGAGAGCACTGAGCAAAGACATTCATCGTGAAATAACAAAATAGTGAAAGAACCATAGACTGTAAATATTAAACAACAAAACTTTTCCACCAAAGCAACACCTTTTCCATAAGAAAATTCTACAGTAAGCATCCCCCCCTCTTTCCAGAACAGAGAGCAATGATTAAATACATTTAATTGAATTGCCCATTTCTACAAAGAAAAAGTAAAACAGAGAGAACATCTATTATTTGACTAAAGGTAATGTTTCAATAGTAAATTTATTTCAGCAAAGTAATGATAAAATAAGGATAATAATCCATAAGACAACTTATAGAAACACCAAAGCAATGTATCTTACCTCTCCTGGAGGGTGTCAATATCATCCACAGGTTCAATGACTTCTCTATCACACCCAGGATCACCACTGCTGGTTGGGACAGCTGTAACAGTCCTCGGCTGGTCATCTTCCTCTGTGTGGATGTACATAAAATGACAATACATAGGCTTCCCAGTGTTTCCCCTGCATAGAGGGAGCAGTGGTGCAGGACCGCTACTGAATCTCCTGCACCTCCTCTGCTTTGACACCTTAAGTCTAGCAAGGACACTAAAAGGCAAATTGCCCATTGGCTCAGGAAAAAGGTCATGGGATACAAAGGTGTGTGTTCATGTGTGTGTCTGTGGTATCAACAACAAATAAAAACTGGGATTATTCTCTAACTCAGCAGATTCGACAAATTGTGACGTCTTATCTTCAAATTGTTGGATTTAAGATTAAAGTGATATATAAAAAAAAGTGATATAAACCTTATTAAGTGATAATAATATTTACAGTCTATGATATCAACATGAACAAATGACGTAGGGCTTGGGGACGACCTCAGAGTAATTCCCCATACTTTTATTTATGTGAGGAAAATGTAGTAGTAGTAGTAATCATTTATTTCGGTCACAAAAAAAACCAAAAACATTTTTTTTTACCGAAAAGGTGTAGGCTGAAGCTTTAGCTTATTACACCTACCCTTATTACAAATCTTATTATTTAAGACACTACTAGGTTACAAAAAACAAAACATATCAGAACAAAATTTGTTCTAAGAATTTCTTTCAAAACAAACAAATGAAACAAACAAAAAACGAAACAGAAGTCACACTCACAAAAAATAATCAAACCGACCTTTTATATTTGATAAACACCATTTCTTTAAACAAAAGTTTAAATCTGGAAAGTGAACTACACATTCTTAATTCCATGGCACAAGTACTCCACAAATTAACCCCGAAATGCACCTGTTCTTTATGTTTGTCCTTACCTTTGGTTTTTTATACACACCTATCCCCCTTAGTTCATACCGGCTCTCTCTAGTTTCAAAAAACCTTTAAATACTGTTCGGAAGCAAATGATTGTATGCTTTGTACATTATCTGAGCAGTTTTTAGATCTACTAAAATGTAAAGACTAAGTCACAACAATTCTCTTAAGAAGCAATCTCATTACATACAAATATCCAGCCAACCACAAATAAACTAATAATTATTTGTCACCAACATTAAATCCGTGTTTAATGTAGCCTATGTTTAATGCCTCCACTGCCACCACGACCTCGGCTCTTCCTCGTTTGTAATAATTTACTTAAATGGGTGAAACAGCGCCCCCTCCCCCCTCCCGGTGTAGTACCCGCTGATTATTTTGAAGACAAGGCGACAAGAGTTTAAACTTGTTTCAAATAACAAAGTGAAGCAGTTTGTTCAGTGATAAGGAACTCTTGACGGAAAGTTATCTAAGCAGTAAAATACGCTGAAATTAATTGTTATATCAATTATCTGGCCTCTCAAACAATTTGTGAACACAACTAACAACCTGAGAGGAGTTAGCTAAGCGCCAACCTGTTTTATGAAGTAGCTAATTCTTACAAGTTAGTTTTATCCACTGTCGCTTTTGTAAGGCTAGGTAGCTAACAGTAAAGGATAGAAGAGATTCGAGTTGTCAACAAACACAAACACAATGCCCATGACTTTATCACAGCTGGATAAAATGTTATATGAAAACTACATCTCCATTGAAACAGGACCTTACTACAAATAAGGTGAGTCACAAACTCCACCCAGCAATCTCTCTTCTTCTCTTGTTGAGTTCTTGAGGTAACTCAGCCTGTTAGTATTGTTTTAAACCCCTTGCTGTGGTATTCTAAGTTTGCCTTGTATATTATCGACCTTTTAATGTATTTACAGAGAAGCCTAGCAGTGTTTCTTTGCATGATAGCCATTACATGTTCTTTACAGTCACTTATTGACTGATTTATTATTCAGTATTGTGACTTTTGTATTATTTTTTTTGTAGCTGACCGCTGTAAGAAATCATTAACTGGAGAATTGCAGGTTTTTAAAATATGCACCTGATGGCTAATGGTTGCCCATTTAAAGCCCATAATGGTCCTGATGAGGGCCCCTAACACTGAGCCAATTACTGCAGGCTCTAACTGTCCATCTAAGCCCCACACTTGGATGAGTTGGATGGATGAATGTGGAGTAATATAAAACTATTAAGACTGTAAGTCATGTGTTTGATACAAGCATGATATAGTTTGGTGAGAGCATTTACTTTTAGATGTGTCAATGTTTGTATTGCTTTGCATTTCCTACTACTCTATGGATGCATGACATGCGCAAGCTATGTTTACAAAGTTTACATAATTATAAATTTGACTGGGTTTTAATTTAAAGGTCAGGTGTCTTAACAACCTGAATCATGAAATTTGTATAAATAATGGACTTGATAGAAATGCCTCTCAAAGACAAGGTGGCATTAATGTTTGCATACCTCATAAACGGTCAACCCCTACAGCTGCAATACTCGAAATGAACTCAGGGTGGCAGTAACATATAAGGCATCTAGATAAGTACCTTAGCATTTATAAAAAAAACCATCATGGTTACATTAGTGCATATACGTTTCATCTGTTGTTTCATAACCACATAAACGCGATGCCCTGCAGGCAACTTTAGCACAGCGAAATAAAAATAAAAATAGACAAACAAGTATGATCAGATCATATAATTATTTTTGAGGGCCTGATATCAGAATGCACAGTTGAGAAGTAAACATGACTTTCTCTACTGTAACTCTGTCTTCAGGGATATTTTGGCTAAGAGAGGTCATATTATGAAGCAGAGGTCTTAAGGGCACCATAATACCAACTTTCTATTCTCCCTATCAGCTTTCCATCTGTTGTTTTTGATTAAATCATTATTTTTATTGCAGTTAAAACCACTGCAGTTGTTAAGGTTTGTGAAGCTTACGTCCATATGACTTGCAAAGTGTCGTATTACTGTAGCTGAAATAGCTTCACTTTCAGAAGCGCCAACAAGTTTGGCTACATTTTAATTTTTATCCAGGTCTAAAGCATAATAATTTATTTGCTCATTTTGCTCACATTACTTTAATGTGCAACTAATAAAATGGCCACAGAATATAGAAACACTATTTGGCCACAAAAGAGAGTCTTGTGCGGTCTGACAGACATCCAGACTCACCTCAGAGCAACAGAGGGAGGCCGCCAGATGGGGAGGGATGGACTTAATGAAGGGATCGAGGCAAAAGAGCAGAAATGAAGAAGACGAGTAAAGAAGCCAAGAAATAAGTATTGGTGGACTCATAAGTGATAAATTTATCTTAAAATGCATCAGCCAAACAGTTATAAATGCAATGCGAGTTCTACTTTAATCCCAGCTCTGTTCGGCTGACAGCAAAGGTTAACTGAGAGGTGAAAGTGAAACGCAGGATATGGAAAAGAGAAAATGGAGCAGCCAAGACAAAAAAAAAGGGAGTGAAGAGGGTTAGTGAAATGCTGGACCTCCTCTGGCAGGGGTTGGACACAGTGCAACTTTAGGCAGCCTATTTTTCTTGTCAGATCCTTCGATTTAATAACAAGATAGCACTCTCCAGCGTCCACAGGTTCTTCAATTCAAGACTATCTAGAGGACAGAGCAAGAAAAAGGCTATTTGTAACGCCAGAGAGAGCAGTAGGATCACATTTCTGCAGGTCAGGCTTTGAGCGAATGTCTAATTCTAATTTCCTCTCTCACAGTTACAGACAAAAGGAGGGTACTGGTATGTCCATCTGCAGTACAGGCCCCCAATGGGAAATCGTAGAACTGTGTGTTGGGCTGTGCTGCGGTGTGAGTAGATTATTTAAAAGAAGTGATATGATGTGTAGGAGATTAGACCTTTGTAAGATTGAGAGAGTATGGGAAATGAGAGCTGTTGCCAATAGAGGACAAGCTGACGGTGGATATACAACCACAGAGAGAGACTTTGACGGAGGTAATACGCAGCAATATTGAAAAGTTGAGGGAGAGGCAAAAACGGAAGAAATGAAAGCAGAGTATTCTCAAATAACATATGGACAGTCGAGAGTTTTGAACATATGGGCTTCCAACTGTGGAGGAAAGGAAATGTCAGGGACTTTATAGCTTAAGTTAAACTTTTTTAAATTCTGAACACGTCAGTAGCTGTGAATCTGAGCAGCCGCTTTTCAAAGGCCTTAAAAATAAAGGAATTTTATGTCTTTCATCTCACTTATTTAAGTGTACTTCTCTCATGGCCTAGGCACTATGAATGGTTCTCGTGTGTTAAGTCACTCTGGATATCACATTTGCCATCTTAGTTTTTTATGATTTCATAGTTTATTGTTTTCTCAATGAACAAAACGAACGCAGGTATTTCAAACAGTAATGACATTATCAAGATAACATCAACAATAAAGTAAAACCAGTACTCAAAGTATCCATGACCACAAACAAAAAAAGGCAATACAAATAATAAAATGAAGACTTTAACAGTGATACACAGGCAGCTTAAAAGTTGACAGAATTTTTTATTAGCTTATACAGCAGTATACCCCACATTCATGCACATTTGTATGTGGTAGTTCAACGATTTTTTCTTTCCTGAGCTAGAAACATCATCAAGCAGACATTAGTAAGTATAACCCCCAGTAGTATTACCCCCATTTTAAGTCATACTCCTCCACCTTTACAGCACTCAATAGCCGTGTTCACATATGCACTCCGGATAATATCTAGATAATTACAGGAGGACCGGAGATTCTCCCAACCTAGCCGTTCACATATGCTCCTCACAGCGGTGGACTTTCCCTGTCAGAGGGGGGGGGGGGCTTACGTGCAGCAAAGGGCCATGGTCAGAATTGAACCCAAGGACGCTGTTATGAGGACTGTATCTTCCACATGGGGTGCACAACATAACCGTTAGGCTATCTGGCGCCCCTCTTACCTTTTCCTTATTGCCCCTTCAATTATTTATATTTCTGCAATGGAGACATTATTCACTCTAGAGGTTCAAAAGAGTCTGATTCCTATAAAGAGTCACAGAAAGAATTGTCACTTTTTCTCTAATCCAAGCATTGTAAAGTAACCATTAAATGCAAATACAGTAAAGAGTGAGTTGATAATGTTGATGTGTTTGTCAGAGATGAATCAGTTCATAAGCTAGCCTCCCAGTTATAAATGTTCAGTTCAGAATTCCTGCCAAACCTCAATGTTTCATAAATGATGTTGGCTAACAAAACCAAAGTGCACATCTACTCAACCCATTACCACACACACATGCACACACACGGGGGAGGAACTGCATGCACTTCTAAGCTGTTATTTTGAGACTGCAATAAATGAGAGAGAAGGGAAAGATAATAAGTAAAATGTTATTACTTTTTGTGAATAACTTAAACCTTTTCAAAGAAGAGGAAAAGTATTTAACACTTCCAAACCAAACGCCTGAACATTTCCTCGCTCTTTCTAACTTGATCTTTGATCAGTTCCTGCTGAAATAAAACATCACTTTATTTGGCTCATGTTTTTCTTGGTTGGGTTATTGACTGCTTGTGTTCAGTCTTAAATTGATATTTTTCTAACAATTTATTTGTGTTTGGAAACTTTTTTATTTGCATTTTGTAGCAACAATTCTACATTTAGGCCAGTGAAAGACATACTGTAATATAAATGGAAAAAAATAGATTTTCTTAACTGTTTTCTCTGACAATTAACATCGTAAATTACTTAGTCAGAAAATAGTATAAAGCCCTCATTATGGAGATGGGGGGTGGGTAAGCCAGTTAAGCACTCACCCCATTTACAGACTCTAAGTCCTCGACGCACTGGTTGCTGGTTTGATTCTGATGTGTGACTTTTCAGTGAGTGTCATCCCCACTTTGTCTTCCTCCACTTTTCCTTTCCTTTCAGCTGTCTTATCAATAAAGGCAACAAAAAAGAAGCCCATAACACTTTCATACAGCCCAAGGTTTTTTTAAATTAATTTACTATCTTTGCAGACAAAAACAAGTATTTCATAATATTTCAGAAAGTTGAACTTTAAATGTTTGTTTAATACGCTGCCCCCCCCCCCCCACCCACAGAAGAAAAAGTGATACATTGCTGCTAAAAATTTAATTTTTTATTAAATATTTAATTTGTTTTAATTGACAAATACCTATTTTCTAATATAAGTTTCAAACTCCTTCTCATAAAATCCCTTCAGAATAGAATGTTGTATTTTGACTATGTAGATTTTTCCTATTATGTGTGTGTGCGCTTACCGTACATGCCTTTGTAAATATGTGCTGCACATCTCACCTAAATATCTGCCCCAGGGCCAAACTTTAGCGTGCTCTCATCTACTGTTTTCTCTGTCTTTACCTTTTTGTTTCTTTTCATGTGCTGAAGTTTTACAAAAACAACCAGAAACTTGAACCTTCACTCTCAGTTCAGCAAACACTCACAGATACTAGATGACATGCCCTTCTTTATTACTTCTGTACTCCTCCTTTCTAGCTTTTCTTTTTGTTGAATGAATAGTGTTCATACCCCCTTATACCTCATTCTTTCACTTACTGTGTGTGTGTGTGTGTGTGCGCGTGTGCATCTGTGTGTGTGTGTGTGTGTGTGTCTCTGTGTGTGTGTGTGTGTGTGTGTGTGCGTCTGTGTGTGCGTCTGTGTGCGTCTCTGTGTGTGTGTGTGTGGGTGTGTGTGTGTGTGTGTGTGTGTGCGTCTGTGTATGTGTGTGTTTGAGGAAAGTGTCTGGTGCCTGGGGTGAAATCAGGCAGATAAAAGGCAGTGATGAGGTCTGGATCGTCAGCATCCTGACAGCTGTAGATTAAATTAAAGAACTTCTGACAAATCAAACAGATTTCTCTCTCTATCTCTCCCTCTCTTTCCCTCCATCGTTCTCTCGCTCTCCCTCCTCACCCCCTGAGCCCTCATCAGGAGAGCTGGGTGCGGAACTTGAAACAAAATGGATTTCATCTTTAAGGGCTTGGCCAGGCTTTGAAACAGCACCAGCTGCCGGGCCTGCGTGTCTCTCTTTCGTTCTCTTTTTTAGGACTCGTTTGGCTCGCCTTTTTTTTTTCCCACATACTTCAACAAACTTGAGCCATATTGTGACAGATAAAGGTAGAACATCAGAACTTCAAACCCCGACAGTAATTGAGAGATGAAACAGACACATTTTCCAGGTTCTGAGAGGCTTGCTTCGAACAGCACATCAAATGCTCACACTCGGGATTCCAGGGAATGGCAGAGAGCGACGCTCTGCTCCCACTGGATTTTAATGCCGCCGTAATAAGATGTTAGTACTTTCTAATGCGGTCTATTGGCAGTTAAACCCACTCTGATTTAAAAATTCAAGTCAAATAGGCTCACTGCTGATCCCAGTGAAGCAAGCTCACACACTCAGACTAGCTTTAAAAAACAGCCACTTCCATCATGACAATGTGTGTGTGTCATTACAATATGGCTCCCCAGTGTGTGGCCCTCTGTCTAACATTACACAGATGTATGATGAAGCCTAAATCAGACACATGCTTCAACACAAAGAGACTAAATGAAAGCTGTCAAAGTTTTTTCCCATATTTATCAGGCATTTACCTACTGCACGCTTTATCTTTGTGCCTAATCATAATAATCCCACATGGTTTTCTATGGATGGCTGTTAATATAATGTGATCACATTAAACTTGTATAAGGATCAACTTTATACAATACACGTACTGCACACCACTCGGTTTCATTTTTGCATCTTAATTTCTCTTCCTTGCTTGTCTCTTAATAAAATAGATATATGCTTTTCAGCAGATAGTTAGATTAAACAAGTAAAATCCAGATGAGAGGGGCTGTAGGGTGTTTACCATTTCAGCATAACATATGCAATGCATATTACGTAGTATAATCAGGATATTAAAACTATTAATTGTGATCATTAGTAGGAGTCTAATGTCACCCTTTTTATCCTTTTTAAGATTTAAAATAAATGAAGTTCCTCACAGTTAGAAGCACTGCATTTTTTACCAGCAAAAAAACAAAAACAAATAATCAATAGATTATCAAAAAAGTTGCTTATTCATTTTGACTCTAGACCATTTTTTCTTATGCACTATGAAAGCTTATGTGGAAGGATGTAGGTTTCTTTAAAGGTGTGTTATGGAGTTTTGGTAGATACATTTGAAAGTTGGAGAAGTGTACAGATTCTGTGGTAAATGTTCATAACTCTATACACAAACTTTCCTCAGAGGAAAATTTGGTCCCTGTTTGAAGTTAAAATGCTACGTTGTGGTGGGCGGCCCGCAGTGAAAGTGTAACTCTCCTGGTTGCTTTTTAGCTCCAAATAGTGTTCCAGGGACCCATTTTCTCCTTTGAATAAAGTTTGTGTATTCGGGTCAGAAAAATAGGGTATAGAATTGGGGGTAAAAAAGGGTAAAAAAAAAATATAGCATAGAATTGTTTCACTTTGTCCAACTTAATTTCTCTCCTGTCTCATATGTTGGTATGGAATTATAAGAAAAACAGCTTAGATTTTAATTTGTTCTGAAAGGGTGTGTGTGTGTGGGGGGGGTGCTGCTGAAGTACAAAGCAAATATTAGACGAAGGAATATTTTCAGTCACTAGAGAGCAGTATTGGGCAGCAATGAGAGAAGAGATGCTGTGAGTGTTTGTGTGTGTGTATGTGTGTGTGTGTGTGTGTGTGTGTATATGTGTGTGTGTGTATGTGTGTGTATGTGTGTGTGTGTCTGTGTGTGTGTGTGTGTTTATGGAGATGGGGAGAATATAAAAAGAGTTTTTCAACTCAAAAAGCCCAAGCTCTAGCAGCTGGTCAAACACACTGAGCAGGGGTTCAGTGTGTATTCGTGTGTGTGTCGGAGAGAGAGCGAGAGAGAGAGAGAGAGAGAGGAGTGGGGCAGACTGCTGAAGAGAAGAGGCCTTCTTCATCCCCGACTCCTCTGCCCTGCTGCTCAAACCAACAGAATTAATAGGCTCGTTTGCCAAGAAAAACACTCTAATCAGTGGGTTTCCTCTCATTAAAAGTTAATTAGTTTGACACGAGTTTCCTGCAGAAGAAAGTATTGGCCACTTAGAACTCATTAGAGCCAAAGGAAAACATCACACTGAGGAAAGCTGGAGGAGAGGAGAGACGGCAGGAACGGGGCACACACACGTTCACACACTGTAAGACAAAATACACACTGACAGACGCACACCGTAGCTGGCACTTCTACAGATATGTTTCAAGTTTGTTTTTCTAAAATGTAGGTGACATATGTAAACACGTATGCCAGCACTCATATACGTTAAGACACACTCGTTGCACTCGCAAAGAAATGAAACCTCGTGAACAAAACCAGCACTGTACTTAAACTTGCTGTTGAGTATATAAGTGTGTTTAAAATGACAACTATGGTAAAGTGCAGTGCACAATTAGTATCTGTAAGTGTAAATGTAACAGTCAGAGAGTTGAGAGTTGAACACCTCTCACCTCTCACCCTCTATTGTCATTCTTGGCTTTGTGGTACAGGGGGAAGATGCGTCATTGATGGAGGTGTAAATTTGACATTGTAAGGTTTAAAAGTACTTACAAACTGATATACATTTTGTCAGGGTACAGTTGTTGTCAAATTTTGGTGATTTAGCTCCAATCGGTTAGCGATGAAGCAGGAGCAGTAAACTGTTGATCTCCTTATTTAGCGATGTAAGACAACACTAAACTAAAGCACCCCTCCAATACACAAATAGAAAGATCCAGAAAGATCCAAACAAAATTGTATTTTAGTCTTGCCGCTAAGAGAAATTTTCTTTAAAATTTGGATCTCAAATACATGGATACAGAAAGACTTAGTTACCCCAATTAAATCCGGTTTTACATACAGTAACTTGACCAAACTCTATCTGTTTTAAACCGTTACACCAGCGCAGGTGTGGATGGCCCTTCAGCACTCACTTCAATATTTCATTCGACACATTTCCTCGAGGAAATTACAAGACTCACATTTGAGGCATAGAAGACTGAAGTCATAACAGACTGAGGAGGAGTGGAAAGAAGAAAAAAAAAGTGTACGTCTGTGTCTGCTATCAAAAAGTCTAAATAAAAGAGCGTGTGCAGGGATTTATTATTGAAATTACATCAGGTGGGATGAATTTGGCCCTTTCAGGCCCCACTCTGTTAACAACATTAGACACACACTTGCACTCCCAAACTCTCCCCATTTCCTTCTTCGCTCCATCTATCCTCTGCCCTCCAGTCTCCCTGATCTGTCCAGCCTGCTCACACTTCCTCTTCTTAATGAATCATGAAGTCTGACTTGTTCTCCTTAATAAACAGTTCTGTGCGGCGAGTGAGTGGAAAGCGCAGAGTTTGTTTTCCTTTAATTAGCCGGGCAGGTTCCCCGGGCACAGGGCTAAAGCGAGCAAGCAGGCCTGAGCCCAGCGAGCAGCATCACACACACTTGAGGAAACGCCGAGGAGACGCGGCCCCCCAAACAGCCAGGTGGTCGTAAGACGAATGGGCGCGGGCACAGACTGAGACTGGGCAGGAAACATAGAGGCATGGTGCCGCGAAGTGAGGAACAATCATAGGAAATGTCCGGGAGAAAAAAACACAGCAGCCAGTGGTGAAAGATGGAGAGAAAGAAAGACGAGAAGTGAGGAAAGGAGAGAAAAAGGTGGGCAAATACTAAAGGAAGGAGTTACAGAGGCCACAATGTTAAGAAAGGAGGATTGAGAACTATTTTTAAGTATTTAAGTATAACATTTGAGTCAGTTAACTTGAAGGCTCTCATTTAATACTACATCATACTTCTACTCTGAAACATATCAAACAGAAGACTATATCACATTGAAATCCATGTTTGTAAAATTGCAACGGTTTGTTAATTCATTCAAGATTTTAAAAAAATATCGATTAGCTTTGATCAGGTCTGAGCTCTCAAATGTGCTACAGTTCATAACCAAGCAGCTGTGTCAAAGCCCCTGAGTTATAAAAAATACTCAAATTAATATCGATGCCTCTTTATGATTTACAAAGGCAAACAAGTCCATCATAGACAAGATCATTATTTCTGTGTTATGATTTACAACAGGCTGAAGAGACAGCATTTTTTAAACAGTGTGCCATTGAAAAGATTGACAATGAGAGATCCATTTTACTGCGAACGGAAGCTGGATAAGATTTTGGTGAGAAAACACTCCCTATTGTATGTTCAGGACAAAATCAGCAAAGGGATGAAATGTACCGCTTTGTCCACAAGGGGCACTAAAAACTGAAATTTCCTCACAGGATCTTTGAATTTCATATGCACTTCAGTACAAAGAACTGCAAGTGAACTCATCACTGTTTAGTGTTTATGATACCACGCTCACAGCACTAATTCTGTCTTTGCTACAGATAGTTTGTTGCTGATTCAAGGGCTTAAGATCCGATTTGTGCAAGATTATAGATGTACAGGGGTGTTTACATTGCTAACTCTAATCAGTCCCGGTTTGGATAGTGATGTGATGTTGTTTGTTTTAACTTTGCTCACTGAACTCAGAGCTCCGCAGCTCAATCAATTCACTAATATCTCCAACATTGATTAGAAAGATGTGGTTTGTTTAAGCCTTTGTGATAGTAAAAATCATAACCAAACATAACCATGATTGTAGAGACAGTATATAGCAGAGATTCTATATACAAAAATAGCACGTCACTCTTCTGTTTATGCTGTCTACTGGCTCCCAGCCGTTTGTATCAGGTTTACACTCCCTACCGCCCACTATGCTGAATGAAAGACGTCTGATCCAACCTTCACAACAGGGCCCTAAGTCTCTAACTGGACTCTTCTCCTCTGTCGTCCCCGGGTAGTGGAACAAACTACCAAACTCCATTCGGGCTGCAGAGTCCCTTTACACCTTTAAGACAAAGCTGAAGACCCAGCTCTTTCATGAACATCTACACACTTCAAGATATTGATGATGACGATAGTGATGATGATGTTTTTTTTAATTATAATGACTAATGATAATTAGAATGGTTTTGATGCTAATTACAACTCTCAAGAACAGCAGTGGATGTTGTTGATACTTAAAAGTGAAAAGTGCTCTACCTCTGTGCACTGCCTGTCAGCACCTGTGTGTCCAATTTGAATTAAAGTTGTTTGTTGGCTCTTACTGACCTTGATTCCTCCTCTCCAGATCTGTACTTCTGTTGTACTTACTCTCTGATGATCGCCACTTTGGTTAAAAAGCATCTGCTAAATGAATTGTAGAATTGTTGTATTGGGTCACATTAATTGTAAGGAACAATTTAAAAGCATCTGTTCTGAACCGGTGGGTCAGGAGTCAGGACCCAAAAGTGGGTCACGGAGCGCTTTTCAGTCTTATAGATGGTTTCAAATAGATGGACATGATAAAGAATTTTTAAACTCAGACGTTATGATGACACAAAAAAGGCATGCCTTCATACATGAATGCATTAAGTCTAAGTAAGAAGATACGTGCCAACACACAGCGCAGTTAAAAAAATGAATATAAATTGTTGCAGCTAAATAAATTCCAGGGGAATAATAATCTGTTGTTTGTTCCAGGCTCTTAGCTATTTGTTATACTAAAGTACTGCTGTAATCTGATCAAAGTAATCCTCAGAGCAGCATTATTATTTAGACTGCATGTCTTATAGAGTGAGTGTGTGTGTTTGCCTGTGTGTGTGTGTGTGTGTGTGTTTTCTTTTTTTTACACCTTTGAGCTGCTGTGGGATCACAGGTATTAGACTCTCATCAGAGCAAACCTTTGTAGAGTCAATATCAGAGGCTTCACCCCGGTGTCTGACCTTTCCAGCCTGTCCCCCATCTAGAAGACCCCCCCTTCCCTTCTAATGCACACTCAAACACACACTCTCACACACACACACACACACACACACACACACACACACACACACACACACACACACACACACACACAACCTACCTTCGCTCCCTCGATCAATCTTCCCCCGGTCGCTACGGCAGCAAAGCACAAAGCCAATCACATCAACACGGTTGGGATGCCACACTCACGCTCTGACGAAATGTCACTAGAGAGGCTATGTCAGGAGACCTCGGGCCTGTTAAGAGTGTGTGTGTGTGTGTGTGTGTGTGTGAGAGTGTGTGTGTGTGTGTGCAATGTGCATTGTGTGTTAGGGAGCGACAGCAGAAGAACTTGTTGCACATGAATAGAGGAGCACATATGGATTGAGATTTTTTTTTGCTTATAGTTGCAGCAAGAACGTTAAGTTGTGTGATTTCCTTCCGCTCTGACACTTGAACTCGTTCATAAACAGCTGATTGACTAACCTTATTAGCCGCTGGTATTTCTGCTACTTTTCATGACAAAGCAGCAGAATTAAACTGTGTCTAGTGAGGCTTCAGAGATAATGCCACTGCAACACCTTTCAATAAAAGGGCAGCAGCTGATGGTTTGGTAAAGAGACAGTCAACTAACCGTTACAAAGCATGAAAAAGCGATGATATACTTTCATTAATTCTTCAAGAAAACCAATTTACATCCCGTAGACTCAGGTCTTACCCTGAATTATTATCGGCTTCACATGCACCAATTAAACAATGACTGATCTTTTTCATTTTTTTTTACACAGTATAACACAGAAAAGGGACTCTAGCCGATCAGATGCAGGATGGAGCCCGGCCAATGCTGTGTACTGTATACTATTACCTTACCTGGGTTACTGTGTGTTTCTGTGTGAAGTTGGATGCCAAGATGAGGCTTCAGAGCCCATCTGAGTCTCACGTCCTACAGACAGCCGTCTGCGTTCTCCTGCCAAGCTCACCTGGGCTGCTTCACCTGTGCCGGTGACCCAGTGGTGCAGTGCAGCTCCGTATGAGTAGAGCTGTTGGCTGAATCAAAGAAAAGTGGTGTGTAACACTGGTATGTAAGAAAGAGGTTAGTGAGGAGCAGGACATACACTCACAGAATGAGGCGATATCAACAGAGCCAAATGGTGGTTCTTTGGCACAGTACTGACCCTCTTTTCCTGTAGCAACATATAGTGTTTTCATCACCTCAGAGAGCTGCCTCACATCAGAATAAGTCCTTGATATGTTGAGATAAGTGAACGAACCTTAAAAATTGTGAATTTCTCGTTCTTGTCGAGTCTTACAACATTTTATAGACCTGTTAAAATGTATCATATTTAGTGTGACATGTTGTGTTATGTACTGCCTTTAATGCAAATGGTTGTTTCAAAAGATCAATATGAGATAATTATTCTGATAAGTGAATTTTGTTTCATTGATAAAGCTCAAGAAAGGAAAAATATTGGCCATAGGGATTTAAAATCTGTACAGCAAACCTTTATATGAAGACCATCACATTTGGAACCATTAACCCTGACTGGGAAAGTTGGGCTGATATCATGTTATGCAACAGAGAAGAAATCTCTGACAAGCAGTAGATGTGTCATAAGTAGTAATGGAGACAGCAATAACAATGATAGAACTAGATTGACAAATGTTAGCAGAATAACATAAAGGAGAATTATTAAAGCCTCCCAATAAGGACCGTGTGTTAAAAAGTACTATGGTAGATCAAGAACAGTTGGTGTACTGATCAAAGTTGGGGGATGTGAAGTTCTTACTAACACAGGACAAAAGGATATGGTATAGTTTTTCCTAAATTACTTTTCTTCAAGAATCCCAGTAAGCCACGACAGTGTAACAACTAGCCAGGGTGTAAGATACCAGTACCCTATTTACAAAGCAGCTGAATGGAATTAAGCCAAATCCTATCTCTTTGTCCGACTGCAACATGACAATATGTTTACCTTGAAGTGAAAACAACCTATTACATATCTACTGTAACGACATCACAGAAGACGGATTTATCCAATCAAATACTCCAATGGTACTGGTGATACGAATGCCTTAATGCTAAGTAGTTTTCCTACATACAGTATGTGTTCTCAAAGACCTAAGATATGTTTTTGCATTTGCACTTATTTGTGCATGAAGGACCCAACAGGCTAACCACACTAAATTACAATCCATAAAACCACAGACTTTTCCTTCATTATTGTTTGCGTAAAATGGGAGGTACTAAAATAAACCCAAGCGGAGGAGTTTCTGTCGTTTTAATTTTAATAAGTAATGTTGTTATAAGTTCTTATAGAATTTATTAGTTAGTAATTAGCAGTATTGTCAATCCGTACCAACTAATGAAGCTAGTGTAATATGTTTGTTGACGAGTATGTTGTTAAATGAAGAGAGCCGCACTCACAATTGGTTTGTTTGAGAATAGCTCTAAGGACTATGGGATCAATTCTGGCTGGCAGCACCTACGTTTCAGACATCACAAACATTTGCATTGTTTGATTGTGGATAAACCGAGTAGAGACATAAGAGTATTAGCCCTAAGGTTCGCCTGGTGCTTTGTGTTGTATTTTTAAATATATATTTATTTGTTTAGGGCAAAGTGGGGTTATATTTAGAGAGATTGATATTCTCTATTTACAGAATGAATTCTATTAACCAAACAAGGGGTCGCTGGCTCTGGCTCACATGTGGGGGCTAAGGGAGTGTCTGGAGTCGAACAATATCAGCCTAACCTCTGCTTTAACCCCACATATGAGCACTATTGATTCATTTACTTTGAAGAGGTCCTTGAAATTGTTTCGATGAGGAACTATTGTGGCAGTCTATTGGGGCATCCAAGGCACCGGTCCAAATGAGAATGTCTCCAAGCTGGAAACAGATAGACAGAGGAAATCACAAAGGCGGCAGAAAAAGACAGAAAGGCAGACAAAAAAAAAAAAAAAAAAAAAAGGGAGAAAAAGAGTAAAGAGCTATAAAAAAAAAACGGAGAACTCCTTGTATCAAAAACAATGACTCTCCTGCAGATAGAAAGCGATGCCTGAGCTGTTGCAATATCCATGTCTCTGACAGAACTCAGGGCGTATCAGGCTTATTGCATTACCTGGGGAAAAAAAGGGAAAGGGTAGAAATAATCAAAAATGCATCAGAAATAATGCACTTTTCAGACTCTATCCATCATTGTTTCGGCACCCTCGATCCTTTACGAGAAGTGAGTGAGCAGAGGGAGGGGGGCGAGGCTTTGCTCCCGCTCCCACCGCCAAAGAGGAGGATGGGTAATTAAATTGCGTGTCGCTCTCTAAGAACTAAAATGAATGAAATAGATGAATGCTATTGCATTATGCCACAATCGTGACCTGCAGAAAACTAATGGCGGAATAATAGTTTTAGGTACTGGCTCTATTTCTCTGATGCAGACAGCCGCTTGAGTGAATATGCAACCTCACTCGCAGTCAAAACAGTTTGTCCTCCACCTTGACTGTGTTATGGTCTGTCTGCCTTTCTGTCTCTCCAGCTATCCAGCTTTCCTCTCCCAAGCTGTCACGCTCACATCAACCCATTTAGAGGCCAACATGGAGTCCAATGGGGCTTAATCAATTTAAGTTTTTTGTTTCTGAAGCAAACAGCCGAAAACCAGCGGTCTTTTTCTCTATTCAACATGCCTCCCAGAGACGGGGCCCTTTGCTTTGTAGTTTGTTGACTGTAAAGAGTGGGGAAAATTGTCCTGAAATCCTGAGCAAAAAGGAGTGTAAATAAAAGATCAAACCAGGCCTGTGAGCAGAACCAGCGGCCTGGTACTCAGCGCAATAACTCACCACGCGTCACCCCGTATTAGCTTGACGGCGTGTTCAGACCGGGTTGGAGAGAGGTAGCCAGAAGCTTTACTTTTTCTTTTCTTTCTTTTTTTTTTTTTTTTACCACTTGCTCTGTGGTACTGTACAATCACCTGAGGAGATACAACATATCTGGCTGTAGAGAACCGCAGCTTACAGACGCTTTGAGCTTTTAAAGGTTCGTGTTAGCGAGCAAAGAAGATTAAAGAATTAGTCTGATTACATTTTGGAGGTGATTTTCTGTTTGAAGCAGGACGGGAGAGGGAAGTCTTAAATGTAATGTTTTAAGGTGCAACAGATATAAGTTAAGACGGTGAAAATCATACGGCTGTGAGTGCTTATTTACTTTGAATTATTCACTGCAAAACACGTTGATTTTAATGGAAGTAAGAAAACATGCATGATCCTTTCAACCAAGATGCCAGCCTCATGTGGCGCCCGGCCAGAAGATGGCAGCACCCAGCTATGCTTTGGCCCGACGGATCTCCATTGTGTCCGGCGCTCCTGATAATGGATGTGCTGTGTCCAATGACGGATAGAGATGTTTCGTGTCTCGAGTTCGCTGCACACGGTGTAGGTCACTGGGCTGATTTGGAGGGCCCAGGTCCTCGCCACTCTCTGCTCTCTACATTCAAAAAAAAAAAACACGCTGAACCAGTTAACCGCAGCATTCCTGGATCGGCCCACGAATCAACAGCTGATCAACAGAATGGCTCATGACACATCCTGGCAGAGAGCGCTAAACATAACTTAACAAATAGCCGTCTGGGGAAATGAATGAGGAGATGCCAGCCTCCGAGTCTCTGAATACACAAGTAGACAAATAACACAAGAACCCTTCTTTTTTTTTTTCTTTTTTTTTTTTTTTTAAATGACTGCTCAAACTTCGCAATAGCCTTGAAGTAAAAGTTGTCGTCCTATTGTTAGATATAGACAGGCAAGGTTTATTTCTGTTTGTATATGCTTGAGGGGGTTGTAGCTCTGCTCCTGTTGGCCCTGTTATTTGATTTCCTCCTTTACAAAGGCCACAGTCAGAGCTCATGTCAAAAGAATGCGCGCAATAACAAAACAAGCTTGACTGATAAATACCCTCTTTTCACTGCATGTGTGTTTAAATGTGTGTTCGTGTGTGTGTGTGTGTATGTGGGTATCTTCGGGGCTGTGCTGTTAGTGATCTTCCTAGAGTGCGTCTGACAGAAACTGTCTTTAAAAAAAAACAAAAAACAAAGCAGCTTGAGACTTTTCCAACCCTCTAATGATGTTTAATGATACCTATCAGTGATGGAATACACACACATTCACACACACACTAATACACACACACACACACACACACACACACTCTTCAAACCCCTCCAGGAGCAGCAGCACCTTGCCGACTGTGGAATTACAGGCAGGCGATAATCAGGTCAGCCCACAGGTCCTCGGGGAGTGAGGTGTTCATAAACATTCCTGCTGCTCTTTTGTGTTACTTCCTGCGGTAAAACAGCAAGGCGCTCCAGTCGAGCTGACACAGGCTAGCTAGTGTGTCGGCTCACCCCTGGGTGCACCATCCCCGACTCACACACACACACACACACACACACACACACACCTTCTCTGGGATGTTAAAACACACTCAGGCTTCATGTAGACATATCATCAGAATAATAACCGCCCTATTAGCATAAAAACCCCTCCGAGTCATCTGAATCTGATTTGACATTTGGCATTGAAATCAGTACCTCGACTTAAAATAATATCTAACAGCATTATACATTTCTTTTAAAGACCGAGCAAGTCTATGTGTGTATGTGTGTGCGTGCTTGTGTGTGATATTACTTGAGGTTGATACTCAGAGCCAACTACCTCCTCCTCCTCCATGTACGAACCTTCTACAAACAAAGACCAAAAGAACACAAAGGCGTGGGTTCAGAGCATGCCTTGTTTTGTTATTTTTTTTTTTTTCAAGGATGTCAGCCTCTGCTATTCAAAGATTTGACTCTTGCTCTGCAGTCAAACAAAGAAACCTTTTGTTAAATTGATTAGGCTCTACAAACTTTTCAGGTTTTTGCTGCAACTCAATGCAGAAAAAAAGTTCAATATTCCTCTCGCTCGCACTGGAAAAAGTTCACAAACACGTCTTCTTTACTCTCTTCTCTCCCATCAGTGACCCGGGGGCCTTCTGTTGGAGCAGGTGCCAAAGGGGGGCTTTTTCTACCGGGTCTTTTGCTGTTGAGGAAGAGAGGAGATGCTTGTGTGACAGCTCGGCTGTGTGCTCTATCACAGGAATTTCACTTTTTTTTTAAACTTCTTGCGGACGCACATTTAGCATCGAGACATTTTTTTGTCATTTGAGGACGGGCTCAGAAAAGGTTAGACGTTTGATCCCAGTTTGAGAAGCTAGTTTTCTCCAGTCCCGATGCAAACTATTCAAGTCCACCTCTTCTTGCTCTGTATTTTCAATCACATCTACAGTATGACATGTTTTGATTTCAGCCGCTGCCATTCAACCTGCCTTGTCCATAACTTCAGTCTGTGGTGTTGTAAAGATTCTAAAATGTTTTAAACCACCCTGTTAAGATGGATAAAAGTAGAGATGGCCAAAGTAACAAAAAAAAAAATCTAGTTTGAATGAAAAACTTATGTGGTACTCTTTTTTTCCCTGATATCTTTTAAGCTAAGAAATGTATTTCTGCCTCTTTCTGATGGTATTTTTCTTGCACCACAGACCCTTGTGTTTTGGTCTGTATTCTAAGACGATTTTCATTATCAGTTGATAGTTTATGCTCAGGTGTACATTTAAGATACTTGTGATTTTCAACATCACTTGCCCCACCATTGTGACTACTGGCCCAGGAACATTACATTTTATTCAGAGAGTAACAGTCGTCTAATGCAAAAGTCATTTATTTAAAAAAAAAAACGATTCTGTCACTCTCCCTCATCTCTCCCTGTGAGTTTTTGTTTTGTTTTGTTTTTTTTATCAGCAGATTTTTCCCAGCTTTTGGCTGTGAAGCGGTGGTTTTTAAAAAACATTTTACCATACTAGTTTATAACAAAACACTTTGTAAAAAAAACAAAAAAACACGGTATAGTCTTTGCCTGAGCTTTGTGAGTGTGCTCACAGGTGTGGATGGGAAGACTCCATTGCGGTCCGAGTCTTTATCAATACCACTGTCGATACTTTTCTATTATTGGAAGAAGGACGACAATACATTTTAAACAGGACTGGAGTATCTATTCTATATTTCCGGGAAAGCAAACACATTTCTCCTTCAAACATCTGTTACTATTCAAGTGTCTGAAACCTAAATGTTCTTTTCTTGATGTTACATTTGAACACATCACACCAACATTTTATTTGCCCAATAGTTATTTTACTGACCTGCCCGTAATCACATCATAATGTAACCTTATGTTACCTCGTTTAGTTAGCTAACTGCTTTTACGCTGTCAATTTCAACATTGGATTACTATTTCTAACTAACAGGACTTGCTATAAAGTTTGTAGCATTTTCCCCCTTTGAGTTAAATGACATGACTCGACTCAAGATTAGGCTACATTATAGGACCCAAGAGACTCAAAAGCAGGACGTTGTGGAAACCGGTCCTTAATAAAACCAGGTTTCGATCATCATCCTTTCTCTCAGGAGTGACAGCAGTGAAGCTTTACTACACGTGCACATGTGCACTAGTGAAACATTAATGCTGTATCAGCAGTTAACGAGATGATCTCACAAGAATCACTGATAAAACACCAGTATCACAGGAAAAGGATGTGCAGTTATGAACTATGTTGTAATGTTTTCTATTTGTAAGACTTTAATGCATCTAGGCCAGTGGGCCAGTTCTAATGTTGCGTCCTGGTTTATGTCCACTAAATAAATTCCAATATTTCTCCCTTTTAGCTCTCTTATGGCCTCCACCAACTTGAGTTTTAGGTAGAAAATGGTTATTATATTGTTTCCCGGAACTGGAAAAAGTGGGTTATCCTATACTGGAGAAGCTGGAACCATTGAATGTTTCACTTTTTTGCTAGAAATTGACACAAATAAATATTTGATTTTCAAAATAATTTCTGAAAATATTTCTGTTATGTTTTAGCCTGATTAAAACCAATTTTTTAAAATATTTCTCTACCAAGAAATACAAATTCTTCATCTGTTGCTAATGTCAACAGCGTTGCTTTAGGAAGTGTATAATATTTCACTTCATTGTAACTACTTCCCATACTTTGTACAACCTGTTTTCACCCCCTTTCTTTGCCCTGGTTGACCTGTCCTTCCCCACAGCAGATCCAAATACTGTGCAGACCTTGAGAGCTTTTTGGTCTGGGCCCTCCTCACAGTCGACATATCTGCAGTGAAGCTATGTAAACAGCTCAGCCACAGCACAGGGCCCTCTGTCAGAGCCTGATTACCCCTAAACAGAACAAATATGAATGGAAATATGAAATAGATCACAAGTGACGAGTGCTGCTTGGAGTCCTGGCGTGGGTTGAGCTGTTGTGGCCGACTCGTAGGGTCAGGTTTAATGCAACATAATAAACAAGTCAGGCCGGCTTTGTTTGTTGTGTGCACCAGACTACACAAGGGATATTATGTCTTTTGATTGTTTTGATGATGATGTTGAGAGAGGACATGTATCGAGACTAAATTAACTAGGGACAGTGAGGGGAGAAGTTTTCAGTTGCTTTACTTTAAAGTACAAATCCTCTTTTACAAGTCATTGTCCTGCGTTTCACTTGTAATCATTTTTACTTGTAAACAACATTTTAAAATAAAGTGCAAAATCAAAATGTTCAAGCAAAGAACTACCTCACAGTAGGGCTCAAGAACTATACTTGGCGTACATGGAATCATATTCTAAAAGCAGAAAGAAAGAGATGATTAAAAAAAATAATAAAAAAAGGAAAGAGGAACGAGAAGAATAGGAAGGAAGAGGGTCCGTGTGAAAGTCCAAAACATTGGGCCAAATGAGTGGGATTAAGGCCTGAATCTGATACAGCCTACTGTCTGTGTGGGACTGAAGCGGCGGTTGTGGTGTTAACATGATGCTGTAAGTGTGATAGCCCGGTAATACCATGTCATTAAACTGTTATGGTTACACAGCTCAGTGGAACAGAACAGTTGGTGTACAACCTTGAACGAGGCGAGGCTCTTCAAGCTTCAGCCCAGCTACGATCTAAAGGGCAGAGGGAAGTGTGTGTGTGTGTGTGTGTGTGTGTGTGTGTGTGTGTGTGTGTGTGTGTGTGTGTGTGTGTGTGTGTGTGTGTGTGTGTGTGTGTGTGTGTGTGTGTGTGTGTGTGTGTGTGTGTGTGTGTGTGTGTGTGTGTGTGTGTGTGTGTGTGTGTGTGTGTGTGTGTGTGTGTGTGTGTGTGTGTGTGTGTGTGTGTGTGTGTGTGTGTGTGTGTGTGTGTGTGTGTGTGTGTGTGTGTGTGTGTGTGCGTATGCTCGAAACAGCGCCCGGTCTGATTTGTGTATTCAACATTACAGTTTAAATAAGCACAGATTCCTTGCGCTCGTTTTCTAGTATTTGATCAAAATCCAATATATCTAAGTTAAGCAGGGCAGCCCAAAGAAAATACACTGACAAACTGTGTTTCAGCTTTGACTCTTGACACAGACGGTTAAGCACAAAAGAGAGAAATGTTGGCAATTGTTAAAAAAGGGGGCTTTCTGTTTCATCTTTGCGCATTTGTTCTGTTGAGTAATTTTCTTTTTGTAGTTCAATGTTTACCTCTATGACTCAAACAGCTTTTGTAATTTCAACTCAAATGACCACTGAAAACCTGAAGACATGCACAGATTGTTGACTGTGTGTATTATAACAAAAGTCTAGCGTTCTGATTTTTTTGAAGAGTGTTTATAGAGCGTGACCTTGCTGGCCCTCGTTCTCATCTCGGTCCAAATGTGGTTCCACCTCTCCTCCTCTGTGCCAGCATCTGTCTCTTTCAGACTCGTTCTCTCCTCGCCACAGCTGGGTCGCAAACCCTCAATAAAAAAACACATCTAAATTAAAAATCTCTGTCCTGACCGATGTTATTACAATCTTTAACATGCCAGTAAACATTGATGAAGGCGAGCAGTAATGTGACCTGCATGTGGATTTATGCTGCCCTGCAAGGGCCTGGCTAGCTCGGAGGGTTCGGTGATGGGAGATCGAGCTGTTGTCAGCCTCGACACTGGCCCTCTGATCTCTCCATCTTTCTCTTCTGCTAACAAGCCCTTTCATTTCCTCTTTGGAAAATCTGTTCTTCATAATATCACACACACACACACACACACACACACACACACACACACACACACACACACACAGAGCTGGAGTGGGAAAGTGGGATGACGCCAAGGAGAGGCAGAGGGAGTAAAATTTAGGAAATTTTCCAGGCTAGAAAGATTTTATTCCGACCATATTTCCATTCCATGTGGATGTGGCTGGCTTCCAATGATGAGTGCTGTCTGTGTGTGTTGGTCAAAGATATAATTGAAGGTTCACTCTCTGGATGTTGATGGAGCGATGCTAAACAGTGCAGGCAGAGATGGGATTATATGTACAGAAGCTGCAGGGTATATGAATGAGCCGTGTGCTGCGCCACTAGAACCGCAAGACATAGATCAACAAAGTTTGAAGCCTATACATCGTGTTCTCAAATTAAACCCACTTACAAAGTGCCATCCATTTGCATTGCAGCACTGTAATATTTGTATGTAAAGTTATGCCCTTACAATCTGCCCAGAAATGCGGATGTTTGGAAAAAAAAAAATGTTTTGTAATGAAACAACTTTTTTTTTCCACAGTCCTTAAAGTGATTCAAGCGTTTTGAAATCTGACATCTCTGTGGTTAGGTGTTTCTGTGTTAAGGTGACTGCATTGACTTGGTTAAGGTCAGGGGAAGATTGAGGCCATGGTTTAAAGAAACCTTTGCCCATTGCCGCTATGGAGACAGCATGCTCACCATGGCTGTTTGAGATTTTAATGTTACATGTATTATTGACCCAAGTACTCATCCAGGAATGTCCAAGAAGAGAGTTGTCTGGCTACGTAACCATGTTCTTGTTAGTCATTGTTTGCACAAGACTCATTTGTCAGAAAACATAAACAACTTGTTTGAAAGCAGAAATCATGAATTTATAGGCCACCATGGGAACAACAGTCTGGAGCAAAAAAATGTATAATCACAAAATGTGTAATCACTAAAGACTGTCACTTTATGACACAGGCACAAGTCAATGGAGCTGGAGAACACAAGTGGTTAAAACAATTAAAACATTTATAAAATTTTATAAAAGCTTATTCATTGGCTTGCTAATTAGAAAATGAAGGTGCTATGCTAACATAATAATGTATTGGTTATAACTGCTAAAATAGAAATAATATACCGAAATGTATTAATGAAAATAAATGGATCCCTATGTATGTTGTTGTTAAAAAAAGGCACCACACCACACAAAGCAGGAAGTGAACAGCAATCAAATCACTTACTCAAAGTAGTCACATCCCTAAGTATGCATA
Organism: Labrus mixtus; assembly: GCF_963584025.1. NCBI lineage: Eukaryota > Metazoa > Chordata > Actinopteri > Labriformes > Labridae > Labrus > Labrus mixtus. The sequence goes on from NC_083620.1 coordinate 16,733,488, forward strand.
CAAGTTTTTTTCAGCTGCATTGAGTGCCAGTTTTAGTTGTATAAGGCTGTAAACGTGTAGTTTGGCTTTAAATTGAGCATGCTACCATGAGAATTCAAGAGGATCAATCATAGACTCTAAATAAACATGGACAAAGTCTGAGTGATGTCACTCATTGGTTTCTGAAGAGCTGTTTTGGAAGCCTATCCATGGCAGTTGCCATATTGGAAATGCTGACTCTATCAAACTTTCGGTCAAACTAACAGCAGGCAAAGAGCTGGAGCTGAGGCAGGTCTTAAGCCTCCTGACAAACTGATATAATGCGGCCGCGCTCAGGCAGATTAGTCATGCCCCTATTTATGCATAACTTGTATTCTTTAGACCAAAATCATTTCTTTTGTACCAGGCTGTGAATTGAACATTTCTGCTTTAATATGGGGTGTGTATGGGACTTCCAGGACATTTGGAGCCAACCTCAAGTGGACACTGGAGGAACTGCCATTAGAGGAACAGCAGCTTGGGGTTAGTGCGCGCGCCCCATGTATGGAGGCTGTAGTCCTCCAAGTGGGCGGCCCAGGTTCAAATCCAACCTGTGGCTCCTTTCCTGCATGTCATTCCCTACTCTCTCTCTCTCTCCCTGTTTTTCCGACTCTATCCACTGTCCATTAAAGGCCCAAAAAGCCCAGAAAATAAATCTTGGAAAAAAAAAAGAAAAAAAAAAAGAGGAACAGCAGCTTTTGGCGCTGGCCTCATTTTTTAAGCCCTGTAAATGGTTGCTTGACTATCCCCCCATTGTCGGGCAAATAGTTAACCATCAAAAAGACACTGAACAATAATAGCATTCTGCGCACAAAATAAAATGTTAACTTTCCATTGAGGGAAAGGTTTGTACTAAGCAGATAGTGTACGGCTGCTATATTGGACCTTCACGGCAGATGCCTGTTGCAATTGAAACAACTGTATGAGAGTCTTGAGAGCGAAACGAAACAGTCTGCAGACTGTTGAGTCGGATAGAAATGGGGCTTTGTCAGTATAAGAAACACATTAAACTGTAGACAGTCAATTCATCCATTGTAAATATAAACATATTGATTAGTACAGCTAAAAACAGTTATCGAGAGACTGGTGCTCGTGAACTGCATGTCTGGTTGTTTTGTTCGGTTCTTTATGTGGGAATTCAAGAAGAGAATTTATCCGCTGAAAGAGGAAGGCTGGGATTATTGAGAAGATGAATGACAAGCTTTGTGATGGCAGGAGGCAGCAGTAACTCAGTATAGAGCCCAGCATTGAGCTTGACCCTCAGTGATCTCTGCTGTCTATACCACTCAGAGCCAAAGAAGGCTGATTCACTTTCAAAAACCACATCACTTGTCAAAAGAAGCTGTCAGACACTAAGATAGGAAGGCACTTCAATTAGAAAATACACAAGTAAGCCCCTCATCCTGGATGTGACGTTTCTGTTGATCTGGCATTTTTCTTCAAAAAGAGTACAGAGGAAAGAGAGACTTCAGGGAAAAGAATATACAGTAAGAGGAAAGCAAGACGGAGAAGGGGGATGTAAGGAGCTAAGGAAACAGAGTTTAAAAAAAGATATAGATACTTTTGACATGTTTAAACTCTTGTTTTAAATGACTACACACAACATGCAAAAACTAAATAATGGCAGATGCAGTTACAGGCTTCCATCTGTCTGGATTTTGGATTGATTTTTACCTCTTTTAAGACAGCCATTTGTTTCTAATACCATTTTGGAAAAGATATAGATTTTAGCAGTATTTCTTCTGTCTTCTTACTTATAAATGCTGTGGCTGAGAGGTCTTTAAAATCTAACATGCTGATGCGGAGTTCTTGGAGGGCCTTTATTCTTTTAATTGCTGGAGCAAAAATTGGTTCTGGGGCACTGGTGGCGCATTGGTTAGAGCGCGCACCCCATGTATGGAGGCTGTAGTCCTCCAAGCGGGCGGCCCGGGCTCGAATCCAACCTGTGGCGCTCCTTTCCCCACATGTCATTCCCCACTCTCTCTCTCCTGATTTCTGATTCTATCCACTGTCCTATCTCTACAATAAAGTCGCAAAACGCTTTATGTTTCAAGCAAGAGAAACTTTCAAGGTGGAAAAGAAAGAGTGAACTAAGCCAATAGGGAAAAAAAGAAGAATCTTAAAATGAATTTCATTTTTGAAGGCATTTTGTCTTTTTTATGCACTGTGCTCTTTTTGCACGTTTTTTTTTATTTTCATTTTTTAACCACCTTTCCTCTTTCTTTTAGCTCTCAACTGCTACATTCCCCCTTACGCGTCTCTTCTCCCCCCTCTCCCTTGTCTTATTTATCCTCGTCTCCCCTCCCTAGACTTCTGCGTTGAGAGCACAACAGTAGAATTTGTTTTGCTGCCTCTCATCCGATTAGTGTTGATTTTCCTGCCGCTGAGCCACAGTTCAGCAGAGTGAATGAACTTCTCTTACTGTTTATCAGAGGCACATTTACACTGCAGCGCTCAGCGGCCCTGCGGTTTGTTACCTGCCATTTACTATGAAATAAAAATCAATGGATACCGGGATGTGATTTTATGGCTCGCTGTTATTTAGACCATTGATGATTTCCTCCATAACAGGGAATGGGATGTCAGACCCGCTAGCCCAGAGTGGTTGTATAAAGTACAGCAAGTAGCAACAGTCGTTTTTAAGCTGCTAGACATTTTCTACCGGGAAAATCTTTTGTTAGTGGAAAAGTTTTTTAGTCTCATGGTAGCTGTCTGGATCGATAGGCAGCAAATCCAGTATCAAATCATATTATCTGTTGTGAGACTTGAATTAAACTTCCTGTGGTGACTGCTCTGCCCTCATAACTCCCCCTACACTCTGTCATTTCCCAAACTACAAGGGCTTTCAGGCTGCCCACAATAAAAACAGTAGTTAACTGGAAGCCTCTCCTCTCGAGTGGACTTGTGCTCCAGACAATGATGACACAGTGTCCTGTCAGAGCAGTAATGACTGAGATTTACACTCTATTATTAGAGCCGGGCCCCTTTGAGGTGCCCTCGGAGACCCCTTCCTCTCCCACCCAGATGCAGTCGGAGAGAGAGAGAGCAGACACAGACAGAGCATGGATCACAGCCAATGCACTGAATCAACGACCACAGGCCAACACGCTAATAAGAGGATAAATAATAGTGTTTGCATAAGTGTTTGTAGTCGTCCTTATTCTTCCTTTACTTTTCAGATGTCAAAGAATACAATATGTCTATTAAGACTTTTCTGCTTCTCATTAGAAACCATGTGTAATTGTGCAGAAATAAAAAACAGATAAGATGACCTAGTCTGCGAGTTAACCCATAAACTGATGTGAAACAGCCACTTCAGATGGCTCACCAACAGGGAAAGAATGAAGAGGAAACAGGACAACACATGTTTCAACACAGTAATTTGTAGCAGTCATTCTCATACACTCATCCATGTCTGTGCTGAAAAAATAAAATACTCACCAGCTTAGCAAATGTTAACCGCTCTTCTTCCACCAAAGCATTCTCACATCATACTCGTTAAGTATGGCAGTTTGGTTTGTGATCAAAAGCTTTAGAATATGAAGATGTAGGTGTCCATCTAGTGTGTCTTTAGTTAATTTAGCAATAATAAAAATGCAAACTTCAGTAAGCTAACTTACAAATTGGAGACATCATCTGGTTATCATCTGGATAAAGTTTACTGACAAACATTTCATGGTTTATGTTTTGCATGGCAGGAGCTGCACCCCAATCCAGTTGGTGGTAATGCTCATACCAACCACTATTAAAGGTTTAAATCTATCAAACTATTATTGAACATTTGTTATGTTTATAATGAGAAAAATTATATCCCAATAATTATCATTATCATTTTATCGCCCAGGCCTTTAGCAAGATTGCATGGCCGAGTAAGAAGACCCGTCAGCTTCTTTAAATTTCTTGTTTGGGGATACTTATGTATGTCAATGGAAACACATAGAACATGCTTATGTATAATAGACCACATCATCCAAATGTGCCAATCAAGAGAGGCACAAGACAACAGGTGTCTAAAACTTATCTCTGCTGTTTTTAAAAAGCCTCTTCACATGAAAGCAGAGATGGTTGAAAACGATGCCGAGGCTAGTTCAGAATCAGAAATACTTTATTAATCCTAGAGGGAGATTCGATCGTTACAGTTGCTCCAAAATATACAATATAGCAGTAGAAATATAGTAATAAAAATATTAATCAAATAGAATAGGAATGTAAGTAAGATTTCAATAATAGGTACAAGAAATATTTACAGGAATAAGAGTCAGATTGCTGATTTTTCAGATTGCAGATTGTAGTTGCCTACAGTATACATCTCAACAGCTATGCGCCCAGATGCAGCAGTAAATTGTAAATGTATTTGAGCTTGTACAGCACTTTTCTAGTCTTCTGACAACTCAAAGTGCTTTTTTTACACTGCAGGTCACCCAAACTCACCAAATCCTCACACTGATGGCAGAGGATGATATGTAAAGTGTCCATCAGTATTAACTAGGGCTGTTGAAATTAATCATTTAATCGATGCATCGTGATGCAGACTAGAAGATTAATGCGTCGATGCGGGGACAGGACGTGATCGATGCTGACGAGGGTTAGAAAAAAGCATCTGCCAATCTGCGGTTGTTTTGCGCAGCGTTGAGTGAATTTTGTTTTACCTATCGGCGATGGTGGTGTGTAAATGATAGAAAACAACGTAGATTGAGTCCCGGTCCTGTGCTTGCTGACTGTATGAGCAGAATCAGTTGGTCCTGCAGGCTCAGACCACAGTGCTCCTCTGCAGGCTGAAACGGCTTGACTCGGTGTCTCTTTAGATATTGATAATGACATTGTTGTCTAAAGCACTTTTTAAATTATACAAAAGGAGTTCATATTTATAAGACTGTTTGTCTCTGACTGTTTATGAAAAAGTAGCCATGTGCAGTAATATAGAGAATTGAGGATGAATCGTGATGCATCGAGATATCGAATCAAATCGAATCGTTGACTGGATAATCGTAATCGATTCGAATCGTGAGACCAGTGAAGATGCACAGCTCTAGTGTTAACTTATCCCATTTATACAAATTCACACGCCACTGACACAGCAGCTGAAGCAATTTAGGGTTCAGTTGCCCAAGGACACTTGGACATGAGACTTGCATGTAATTGACTCCCACAGACTTTCCCGTTGAGAGACAACCAACCCTACCACAGAGCCACAGCCGACCCTAGTAAAAGACCCCAGCTTCAAGTAAAAAAAAGTTCCCAAACCTCATAACAACGTCCCATCCTGTGTGCACAAAAGCCTGTCAGAGGTCCCTGTCTTTTACTAGCGTTCATGAGCGGTGATTGAACATGAGTTTTCGACTTTTGTTGCACTAATAGCCGGATGGATGGACCTCCCGTGCCACTGAAAGCTATCTCAGTGACCGCTCACTTCATCAACTTAGAATTGATGACTCAAATGTTATCATAATAAATATGATACAGATTGCTCCTAAGGGAACATATTCTGTGTTGCTTTTGATTTTGCATCTGTTTTTTTTTCCCCTCTTACTGTTTAATACACTACAGGCTGCAGAACTTTTGCAGGGGGTTCTAAACGACACTGGGTGGAACAAACTGTAAACTGCTCTGCTGTCGTTTCAAAATAAATCGGAGAAACCTAGAATTATTATTAATTATGCCTTCAGGACCTTTTGTTGCTCTTTTCCTGTTGAACGGAACTTGCACAGAACCGTGGCCAAAAAATACCCAAGTTATGAATTGAACCTTGACCTCTGTGTATCATTACAAAGCTGCTGCCCTCGACCCAAACCCAAACTAAGAGGCTTTATAATGTCAGGGCCTTGTGGTACCTTCCTTATTATTTCAAAAATGTTTCAAAAAAATAATATATTTTTTATTTTTTTTCTTTCCTTGCGCTCCTCATCAGCCTTTGTTTTTATGTTTATTATTGTGTTAATTACACTTGGTGCCACAGATGATAACAACAAAGAGCAGCGTGAGCTCCAGGGCAGGGTCATGCATCTGTAAGGCCACTTGGTGCCTACCTTCTCTCTTGCATTAATCATTCCTTTCTATTTTTGATTCATCTTCATGTGATGGCAGACTCTCTTTCTCCAATAGAGAGACTATAAATCTCTGTCAGATGTTTCGCAGTCCCCGGGCCCTCACTAATGAGGTCATATAGCACCCTAAACACTGGAACAGAACAGGGAAACCACAAAGATGTCCTCACCAGGTGTTTTTTGAACATTTTCTGGAACTCCTGTTCTCCCCTATTGATAACTGAAAGAAAAAACAACACACAAGGATACACTGAGCAGGAGAGTTTCCCATCTGTCTTGTATGAGGTAAGCTCTTGGGAAGGGGGGGGGGGGGGTTGATCTGCCAAAGGAGGAGCAAAAGGAAGGCAAAAGGACGGGCAGAGAGGAAGAGCAGGGTGAGAGGACGAGAGGGAAAAGGGTGCACAATCTGCGGGCGGTTCAGAGCTGCCTGGCAATGTCACCATGTCATCGCCATGGGAACACAGAGCCTGCAGACTCTTTTGAACTAATAGGCAGTTGTCAAGGCAATGATAAGATAAATGCAGCGTTTGATGGAAACATAGAGCGATGGGCCTGATAGGCACCAAGAAGCCCAAACAATCAGCAGAGAGCTGCCGAGGAGGGAAAACTGGAGGAGTCGGGGGGGTACAAGGCAGGGGGTAGAGAGAGAGGGAGATATAAAGGGTAAGGGCAGAAACAGAGGATGAACTCCCCCTGGACAGGCAACGTCAAACCCCCTTGTTTGCCTTTGTGTGCTGGGGCTGTTGGCTTTTTTCTCTTGATTTCTGCCTCGTTCCCCCTCTCGCTATGTGACCTGCACGCTAACACTCGACTGTAGAAACAATCTAAACCTGCTGCTATGTGTGTGATATGTTCACACACACACACACACACACACACACACACACACACACACACACACACACACACACACACACACACACACACACACACACACACACACACACACACACACACACACACACACACACACACACACACACACGCACGCACACACGTGTAGAGGGGAGGGGGTATGTGCTTATCTAATGTTGAGGATTGAATTCAGTTAGCCCCAGTGGGATCGGGTTAAGAGATGTCAGAAAGATAGATGGGCATCATGCTACTGCACAACCAGCCCCCCCCTGCACCCCTTAAATTGTTTGCGTGTGTGTGTGTGTGTGTGTGTGTGTGTGTGTGTGTGTGTGTGTGTGTGTGTGTGTGTTTGTCATACATGTGTGTACTCAAAATAACATCACATCCACCTGTGTGTGATTGCAAAACATTTTTTTCAGGGCAGAATTGCTATTAAAAAAAACCACAAAATCAGAGGTAGTGTTTAGCATTTCACCAAAAAGTTGGGTAAAATATGATCGGATTTTCATATTGTTTGTGCATATTATATACACATAGAAGCTATCATCTTACACATGTTGTATAATGCAGGAGCAGGACTTGTAATACCATTTTAGCACATGCCAAACAAGATGATTTTTGCTTCTTGATGCATGCTGGGAGTGCAGCACATGTTGAGCCTGTTTCCCTGATCTTTTCTTGCAGGAGAGTCTGTCCATTTGCTCTGAGGATCTCCTCCAATGAAGACAACAAAAGGTATTTTCAGCTGAAATCTAATGTTTTTTTTTTAAAAAAGGTATAAGATAATAAAAGAAGAGCATAGAGTAATAAACTCAGCTCCACAGTAGTTTTCTCCATATGTTTGAATGTGCTTCTCTAATGTTAAAGCGTTGAATCTATACCTCAAGCCTCTGGCCCCTGTTTCGGTTGTCCTGCCAGTGTTGCGGTTGTGTATTGATCTGCTGACAGCTGTTCAACAACACGGTCTGACTTCACTTTCTCCGCTTTCTTTCTGCCTCTGTTTCACATGCATGCATACATTCACACACTAACACACGCACGTGTTAGGGCCATCTGATACGGATCAAACAAGTCATTCAAACTCCGAATAAGATCACATTCCAAGTATAAAAGTGTTTCTTCTGTGTGTCTTTGTCGCACAAAAACACAACTCGCACACACACCTTAATAGACACACACTACCTTTTTCGAATGTGTATGGCCCTGTATGATCTTTTCTCCAGAGAGTCTGATGGAGTCTGATGCCCTGCAGTAATGGCTACCCATACCTGGCCATAGCTGCCTGCTCATGGCCTCAGGCTACTGCTTAGCAATTCCACTCTGAATACAATGGGCTGCAGGCTTACACACAAACACATGCGCGCGCACACACACACACACACACACACACACACACACACACACACACACACACACACACATACACACACACACACACACATACATCCAACAGGGCTCTTTCAAAGCTCCTGTCCAATAATGAATTTCCAGACCTTGGAAAGCACCTTCTGATACACTTCAAACAGGTACTAACAAAAAAAGACAGACTGCTCCTTCATCCTGCCCTGCCTCCACTGTCTGCGTCTCTATCGCCTCATGAAACCCAGACTAAATGCATTTATAGACCAAGACCACCAAAAACAGCAGCTTTAGCCTTAATCTAACCATCGTATCCATTTCAAATACTTACATACAAAAACTGATTATTCTTGATGTAGGGCTACATCAACGGTTATGAATGAGAGTCTGTATATTTTTTCGCCCCCAGCTTCGGGATGGATTTATTTTTCAACATGCCGTATTTGTAGTTCGACAATTGCTTGTTGTACAAAAAGGGGCCAGTTATAGGGAGAACAGGGTCCACATATGAAAACATTTTAATCATGAGTATACTCAATTCCCATCTGCTGGACCAACCAGTCAGGAAGAAGACACGCAAACACAGACACAGACAAACCAGACATCTGATGAATCTGGTTCTCTATGAGAAAATGACCCCCAATATATGATCTCTTTCTCTCCCTTTCGTTCCCACTTTTTTGGCCCATGCAGCCAGTTTTATGCATAAGCCTTTTCAGCAATATGTCTGGTTCTGCTCGAGGTTTCCGCCTGGTGAAAAAAGTTGTTTCCTTGGTAAGCCTCGAAAAAGCTTGTTCAGCGTTGGTTTAATGTTACATTTCTGTTAATAAAGAGCCTTCTCTATACCTGCTCAAGACACAACTTTTGTTATTATAAATAAAAATGGTTTAATTGTTTGATGAAAATGTTAAAGAGATGAGTATGTTTTTTTTTAACACTTGAGCAATTTGAAACAGCTGCAACTTTTCCTACAGTAATACCTTAGTACTCTGCAGAATTTTCACTTAAAATATTTCAAAAATGTTAACCAAAAGAAAAAGGTTCTTGGAAAATTTTCCAAAATTGATGCCTTTGTGTTGAAGTACAGTGTTATTTATTTTATGTGATCTCTTCCCCCACGTTCAGACATTTTTAACACAGGTTTTAAGTGTGTCTGTTTCTGTGTACATGAGGGCAGGATGATTTAGAGTAGTGTAAATATAAAACCCTGACTTCCTGCTGTCTCCACCATTATGGCAGCCGCAGAAACTTAATCTGCCTGAGCACTACAGCTGCCTGCCACCCAACCTCACTGCTGTCTCTGAAGCGTCTTTCTTGCCATCCTCCAAGTCTTTCCTCCGTCTTTCTCTCTCTCGCTCCTTTGCATAGACACCCTCACTCCTAATGTTTAATCAATCATATCATCAGTGTGTGCTCACATGCTTACAAAAATGCACGTTTCCTCACTCAGTTTACAGCTGCCTTTGGTTTCTCTTGTACTCCCTTACCCTTCTCTTTGAATAAATACAGGAAATGGTGAGATAGACAGATTGAGGAAGAGAGGAGGACAGGAGCGAAGGACAGTGCTGAAAGAGTGAGACATTTGCGACACAGGCAGCAGCCATATTTATCTTCCATTGTAGGTGTGGTGGCCCCTACACGATTATCCAAGTCCTTTTTTTTTTTTTTTTTTACCTTGACCTTGCGCATGGAGGGTATTTTCCAGTCAGCAGAACGCTTTATCTTGAGAGCAACAATCAATAAGGATAATTAATGATGCCCGCCGCAATGATAGCCTCAGCAGTCATTACCAGGCATTAATCCATGCAGTCAGAGGAGGGTCAAGGCCGGCTGCATTGCTCACCTAGGGGCGGGGCGCAAATTAAAATAATCTACACACCGGCCGCTCTGTCAGGCCTTTTCTGATGCATTCACCTCTGTCGGACCGTAATTAAAGATGGCCCATTGCGAGGTGGTGGGGCGCCCGGGTGACAATCCACTGCGATGTCTCTTTAATATACAACACTTAGCCCCGAGGATGACACTAACAGCAATCTGCGGGAACTCATCTCACCTGCAAGCTAGCGTGGGAGGGTGTATGTGGATTTTTTTTCTCCTCTCCTCCAGATATGCAGGGACATAAATCAAACGCACAACATGCAATTTTCTAATAACGTGGCGCCATCAGAAATGTGATTTAGCAGTAAATATAATTTGGTCTGGGTGTGAGACATATCAAGTGGATGTAATATCTTCACAGTAATGCTGTGCTTAAGAGAATGAAATATCCCAAAGACATGTTTTAACAGGTGATTTTTGGATTGCTCAGAACACGGCAGACTTGTGTAATGTCTTAATGCAAGATAAAACATTAGATACTGTGATGATGGACGATGTTGAACAGATTCAACAGTTTGCCATTAACAAATAAGTGAACCATATGTTACAGCCTGTAAAGTATGGTTTATGATATATGTTCATACTGTAACTTAAAATAGAAGAAGAAAATTACAGATGAGGTGGAAAAATGTAGCCGATTCATTTGATCTTTTTACATTCTTTAAGCAGAGAAACACAGCCCAGCAAAATGGTTTTATCCTCTCTTCTTTTTCCGTCCTCATTTCTGATTGGCTGAAGCAGAACATCAGGAGGAGGGGGTGGATGCAGCCTCCGAATGCCCACCTTGTTGTCAAGGACATTTACATTTACAGTTTAAAGTTTGGAGGAGAAATTCAGCTTGATTCCATAATTCATGGGTGACATTTTCATTGTACTTAAACTTTAGGTGAAAAAAAAAAAAGGAAATGTGAGATTTAATTTCCTGTAATGTTTAAATTACTTTTTTTTTCTTTTTTTTTTTGCTTGGCCGGCGTCCAAGCACGAGGAAGCGCCCAGGGGCAGGAGAAGAGACGTTTAAACAGAAGTTGTTCTCACTGCCGGCAGAGAGAAGTGGAGAGAATCTATAATAATGAAAAATGCATTTATCTCAGCTGCCATCCCTCCTTTCTCCTCTTCTCCCCCTCTGAAAAACACTGCTGCGAAAAAAAAAAAAAAAGCGTTGTGTGTTAGCAAGGCAGAGTAAGGTATGTGTCACATTCAACATGCACTGGCAAAGTGAAAAATAACTGAATCAAATTTGAAATAAGCCTGGAGTGTGTGGAGTTGGAACTTCTCCTGAACGCTGAGGAAAGTCAAACTGCGAGCATCAAGAAGGTCGCTTGATGATGATTGACAAGCGTTGGTTATATCTCCCTCCCACGCATGATTACGCCGTCTTCATCCTTCCTCCAGCAGCTCTCTCACCTTCAGCTCTGTTTGGTTTAAGTGAGGAGGCGTGCAAGACGCTCATGTGATTCCTATCAAGTCATTCTCGGCAACTTCTCCTTCCTCGGCTTTTAAATTTCATCCTATTAAACTTATTACTGGTCAGGAAACAGAAGGGCCTAGGGTGCGAACTCCCACTGCAGCGAGTCAGAAGTAGTCGGAGAATGTCAAACATATATGTACAACAATCAAGAAGTATTCCCTTTTAGTAAATTCTACGCTTACAGTCGATACCAAGCAGTGCAGATAAGTGTTTTATATACCCCTGTGGAGTATACACTGCCAGCAGACGTCAAGAAAATGGCGCTGCTGTTGGACGTTCCCCAGGAGAATCTCATGTGGCTGTGACATTCACTTTTTTATTCTAACTTTGCGTCACATCACTAGTGATTTAGACTCTTAAATTAAACACAAGAAGAGGCATAAATCTCCTCCCCGCTGGCCGGTGTTCACCTCCTCCAGCAGCTTTTATAGTCTCATTTCCCCGGTGTTGTAACTTTATACTATGTAGTCACATAATGAATTGACTTGAGTGCTCAGGCATCACAGTGAGTCCCTCAAACACTTCAGTTCTTATTTATAAATGATCCGTGAATTCTGCACATTCTGAATGAGGATTTTTTTTTTCTCTCGCTCTTTTGTTCTTCTAACCCTTTTCTGTACCTACATCCAATGAGGTAATGGATAATTACACAGGTTATTGATATGCATATAAAAGACTGTCAGTCATTTCAAAATAATTCTGTAAAGTATCTGACGATGTGATTGTTATATATTTCTCAGCCTCAGACCTGAGCCATCATTAGGCAACAGGAGGAATCGTTGATAGAAAATGTCTTCTTCTGGCTGAGAGCAAAATGTGACAAAAGTTTTTTCGGCTCATTTTTCTGTTGCTTTTCTGATCTTATTCTGGGAAGCAATGATGAGGAAGTCTACAGCTGGAAGACTGTTAATACAGGAGTCTGAGGAGGGCTAGTAACACACACATCACGTAGGTGCCGGGCAGAGACGAGAAGAAGGAGGAGATGTGCCCTCGCACTTGCTTGAATAACACAAAAAGTTTTTAATTCAGCACAACATTGCGACCAGATACTTTTTGTGCCATCTGAACAAAAGTGCGGGCATCTCACCATCTCTCTGCTAACTCAAAAGTGTGACATGTTAATGTGCTGAATGTTTTGGTCTTCAATCCTGAGAATTAATCTGAGCGCTAACAATGCAAGGCCAAAGGTCAGAAATTGAAGATTCTCAGAGATCTAAGTAGGAAAATCATTTGTGAGCTTGTGTGTGTGTGTGTGTGTGTGTGTGTGTGTGTGTGTGTGTGTGTGTGTGTGTGTGTGTGTTTGTGTGTGTGTGTGTGTCTTCGGTAAAGTTCCAGTTTGCACTCTTGGACACACCCTGGTCTTGTCATCAGGTTAGCCTTTAGGATTCCTGCTATCGCTGCAACCCTGGCAGCCGGTTAATTGGAGCAGGCATCCAGCCGCCCTGGCTTCATTTGACTATCAGCCACCGATCCACTTACTCCATAATTTCCTGCCTGAATTGGAGGGTTTTACTATCGCTCACCCGGGCAGATAGGAAGTTTCCCTTTATCTCCAACATAAAGCCAGCGAGCTGCACCCAAACCACGCAGGCCCACCTATCTAGAATACATATACATTATGATTACAGGCTGAAGGTGCAGTCGAGACACACTGGAGCTTTAAATTAGCGGCAAAAAAAACAAAAAAAGACAGCGCTTTCAAGTCCCAAGTTAGAGTGCAGCTTTGTGTGTTTGTGTGCGCATGTGTCATTTTGGTGATTACACATTTTCCGTGTGTGTGCCCGTGTTCGCGCTCTTGTCCGCCGTGTCACACTGCCTTTTAACTTTTTTTATGGTTTTCTCTTCATTAATTGAAAACATGACGGGGTGCTCTCGGGGGCCTGATGGATGGACCGGGAGAATTGAGAAAGCCATTAGCCCTGCTGGAATCACAGCCTGTCAAGCAGTCAATACACACTGCTTTATGTGTCTGCAAGCAAAGATGGAACAATTATCCCTTTTATTAGGCGGCCACAGCACACGCACACCAAGGCCCGTGCGCGCACACATACACGCATGCATGGTGCATCACAGGCAGGAGGAGGGCAGCAATAAAGATCAGCTAAAATCAGTCATTCATTACTGTCAAGTACACCTGACTCTCAGCTTATTAAAAAGAGGCATAATAGGAGGAAAGAGATGGAAAGAAACTTAATTAGTAAACAATCGTGATCAGTAACCTTTGGAATAAATAGACGTTTTCTGGCTGTGACTTATATAACAGTGTTATCGTAGATCAAATTAAACTATAAGCAGCACACACAGTTTGCATTTAATTTGCATAAGCTCTACAGGAACTAACTGTTCTGTTAAAAAATAGATATTGATGAAGAATTTATACCACAATGTTTTCTCTCTACAAGCTCTGTTTAGCCATTAGATTCTGGTCGGGAATCCAATGCTGTTCTCCCTGTTTCATTGTGTTCTAATGAGTATTAATGCATGATAAACACATGCAGAAACACCATGATCGGGGAGCTATGAATAACACAAACTGCTATCCACAGTGTCCCTGGCCTCCCAGCCCCTTGTGGGGGTCGTGCCCCCCTCGCCGCGCAGCATCGAGCAACAGGAGGTCACGGGTTCATGACCCAGGGGCTGCAGTAGTAATAGCAGGACACTGTGGGCTGTCTGCGAGAGGACGGCTCGGTCTGCAATCGATACAACAGGTAAGGGAGCAGCAGAGGGGAGGGGTCTCTGAGGACATCAACTGTATCAGACAGAACATTTAGTACAACCTTTGTGAACTTTGTCATATAGAAATTAAGATTTCTGATTAATAATGCAAAAAATAACTTGTATTTTGGAAAAACAACTTGGACGTCCTGTATTTCATGGCAGCAATGAGCTGAGAGACGTGAAAAAACGAGAAATGGAGCAAGAATGAAAAAAGACAGGCTTTCCTTCCCCCCCCCACAACATCTCTGCCATTGCTTTATAAGAGTTGGAGCACTTTACATAAGATTTATTACATCCAAGCAGAAATATTATCTTCTGCGGGTGCCATTCATCACCCGGGCGGTGAGACGCTGTGAATGATACCACCAAATTATGTAGATCAGCCATGTCTGAGGGAACGATTCAATTTTGGTAACCTTGGTAACCCCAGGTACTCTGAACATACAGACCCAAATTTTGGCATATCACTTAGCACAGTTATATGTTGCACTTTGAGCATTAATGCAGTCTGCTCGCATCTATACAAGCAAGCACACACATGGATTGAACGTACAGGATATTGGAAACAGAAGCTCACAGTAAAGATGAAGATATCGTTGGAGACTGTTTAAGGCATGAAGGCACATTCAGGTTTCTGTCGCTGAGTCCAGTCCTGGCCTGTGAAATAAGTCACTGACCATGAGCGAGCACTGCTAGGCAAAGGCCTCCTCTAGTGTTTGAAGACACTAACCATTGAATTGTATCCAGTTGTCATTGATTGCCAAACACCCAAACACCCCCCCCCCCCCTCCCCCCGCCCTGCCTTCATAACAAGATCAGAAATGAAAGTCTACATTTTGTATTGACTTTTCTTCTTTCTTCTCTTCGTGTCTATAGGCCTGTCAGTGAGTGAGTCAGGTACAGTAAGGTTTTGGTCTTTTCGTGGGATTTATTGACAATAATAAGACGTATACACAGCACCAGCAGCCTTGTTTTGAGATTCGCCCACAAGAATTTTCCATCTTCATGGTTCCTCTGACATGAAAAATAAAGTTAAAAAATATAGATTTGTTAAGAAATGTCCCTGTCTGGTAAGGTTTTTATTAGAGGTGGGAAAAAAATCGTTTTATGTAAAAATCAGGTTTCTTATCTTTCTGAGATTTTAAATCGATTCACAACTTCCAACTTTGTTGGCTAATCAGTCACTCCCTGCTAAGTGCTAAGGCTAGCTCTTTGACTTAGTAGAATGCCAAACGGAGCAGCAAGAAATTCAGCCAGTCTCACAGATGACTGGAGTAGATACTGAAGTATGTACAAATTCAAAAATAGACTTTAAATCCATTGATTCATGAATCCAGAATTGTTTTGAATCAAAAATAGATTCTGAATCGAATCGTGACCCCAAGAATCGAAATTGAAATCGAATCGTGAGACACCTAAAGATTCCCAGCCTTAGTTTTTATGACTTTTCCCCCAAAATGATTGCCCAATTCTCTCAAAGCTTTAACAGATGTCCATTATTTTTTTATCAAATATCATGCTCTCCTCACAAAAAGAATAGGATGAAGCTGCGATCTACTGTTCTCACATTTTATGTTACAGCCAAATGTTGGTTAGGCTTAACTGAAGTTCCAAGTGAATAATCTCTTTCAATGCGTGGATACTATTTCCATAAAGTCTCATCGTATCTGTCATCAATTTTAAGTTTTAACTTTTGGATTACAGTGTGTCTTTGAACCAGCACAGTTACTCCTCCATGGATTAAAAAGCCCTGGACACACCTCTGCTTTTTTCCTGATCAAACACAGCCCACATATTGAATCACAGTTAAAACTTGGCAACCACAAGCCTCTCTGGATTCAAAGCATTTGTTTACATTATTGATTATAGATTTAATTGTTTTGACCCTGATATTATAGGGCAGTTTACTCTGCTGTCATACAAAGTGCATGACAGTTTGTTTTTTTTATCATTTTGAAATAATAGAACTCGCAGTGAGCCCAGGTAGGTGTATCATAATTACACATCCTCTCTGAGCTGCGTTCAGAAGCAGGCATCTTTTCCCCCACTCGCCTCTGTTTACTCTAGCACTGAGCTGACTCAATTATGATGCAAAAGGGTGTTTTTGAAAAGCCTGGCTCATTTCTAATTAAGCCACACACTCATACCTATTTGTAGCTCATGTCCTGACATAATGCAAATGCTATGTAAATTAACTGCACTGATCTCCCCGCTAACTCCGCGCTCGGAGCTCCTCGGGGACTAGCAGGGCATTTAGTCATACTTTATACCAGTTTGGTTTCTCATTGGCTGAAACACAGGCGGAGACATATACACTGATGGTTCAGCACAGAAACAGACAGTACTGCAAATACATTAGTTTTCCATCTTAAGCTGCATTTCCCTTTCTCTTTGTGCTTGTCAACAAATCGATCAGTAATGATGAAAGCGGCTTGAATCATCCCTCCTGTCTATGCTTCCTTCTTACACACGCCTCCACCTGCCACGCCTCCAGCCTGTAGAGGAACACGAAGGCCGCACTCCACCCCTCCCTCCTTCTTTTTACTGCGGGCTCCAGCTGAGGCTGTTTGGACAGGACATTAACACGCTCACTGTGGCTTCACTAAACAACCACACAAGGCTGGTTAGGCAGCTGACTGACCGTGTCTGAAAGCCTCGCAGGGGTTAAGGCCCTGAGCATGGTGATGCCATTAGCAGTGATGTGTTCGGCTCTAGCGCTTGATGCGGTTCCTGAAAGGACTCAAGATTTTTACAGGCTTTTGGTTATGCTTCCTTGAAGGCCTTAAAAGCTGTGTTTAAACTATAGCTTGTAAAGTGTAGAATTTAAAGTTATTGAAAGTATTTATCTAAGATCGATCTTCTACAGTACATGTAATGATTCCCCTCATTGGTCCTCTTGGCTTCTGTCTGGAAGCAGCCTTTTTAAATTAAAGGAAACCTGCTCATTCTTGACCTTGGATATATCATCACATGGTTAATTTAGAATAATTTTTTATCCACCTGATATTCATCAGCAGATGGTTTGACCTTAATGTCATTGAATTAGATTTTCAGATTCCTTTTTTTGAGCTTTCACAGTATTGATTCATTTGAACATTTAGCTCTTAATTTAATTCAATTAATTTCCACTTTTAAACTTTTTTATTGATGATTTTATTGATGCACAAATTTCCCCCACGGGGGATCAATAAAGTTTATCTTTATCTTTATCTTTATTTGACTGATTGATTTCCTGCTGACGGCCCTGCAGCTGACCAAAAGGCAGCGTAGGAGGTGTGATAGGCTGAAAAATGCCAAAGCAGAAATTACATCTAACCTGTACAACAATCTGAACCATGAACCTCCTTATTGAGAATGATCCAAACACAAAGTCTTGGGTGTCACTTCTACAGTTTCATCTTCATTTAATCTATACCACATGATCCTCGTCAGAAGGTTGCTTTTTCCAGGTTGTCATCCTTTTTAGGCGCTCAGATAAATTAAATATGAAATTAATTAAATGTAAGAAATAATGCCCATAATGTCATCAAACAAAAAATGTAGAAGGCTCAAGACATTTTTAAATAGTATACAATCTAGTTCACTTTCAAGTGTGCAAATCAATCTACTGATAAGTCATCAATCACTCAAGGACAAGTTCTAAATATATATATATACTATAAAGGTAGTCTGAATTCTGCAACATTTCTGTATATGCTGCATGATATCAAAATGTTTCTTGTGGGGTTAATTAATGTTTATCAAGAATGAAGTTATTAAAGGTTTCAAATCAATTCTATTCAGATTAAGTCATATTTAAAAATGTCCACTTAGGCTTTAACATTTTTCCGCCAAAGATCAATATAATAGATTTATCTATATTATAAATGTACAAAATATGCAGTATGAAATCAACATATTCATAAGGAGTTAATTATGTAATCTCGGCATAAACAAACAATTATTTTGTATTATGAATTAGCACTGATTGTTCTTCTTCAAGTTGCACACTACACAAAGTATTACTGTACCAGACTTTACATAACTATTTACCGTATTGGAAATTATTTCAAATATTTAAATATGCAGAGTCTGTTTTTTTGTTGTTGAATATTAACAAAATAGAAAAAAAGGAGTCACGATACAATAATAGAAAGCCTTACAGTTAATCAGTCCAGGTCTAGACTTTGCTCTCTGGTGGCTCGTCTGTGTGACCAGTCATCTCTTTGTATCTTTGTCTCCTTTTTGTTCTCTCTCTCCACATCTCTGTGTCTCTGCTCAGCCCATTAATTGTGCCCGAACAGTGCCACATGCCTCAATGAAAATAAATTGCTTTTAATTTGGGCTTCCCTTTTTGCCACGGCCGGCATCACTTAATTTCATTAGCTCTGAACCTGTGGAGCGCTTTTTTCAAAAGCGTCATCTCATGGACACACTTGAAAATGAAAAGAAGCCCCGCTTTTTTTTTTCTCCCCCCCCCCCCGTCCTTCCCCCCCGTCCTCCTCCTCCTCCTCTTTGCTCTCTCTCTCTCCTCTCTCTCTCTCTCTCTCTCTGCACTCCTCAATTAACAGAATCGTTTCCTTTCAACTAAAATGAATGTTATTGAAACCAATTAGCATGGACTGGAAAATCTCTCGTTAATGAGGGGAGTGTGGGTGAGTAAACAGGAATGAAAAGATGAAATTAGAGAAGAGGCTCTTCTTGTTGGCCTGGAATAATGACATGCTTAGTCGCCTAATTGTCTGGTGAAAAGCACCGCTGCGATAGTAACAGATTGCGGTGTTCATTAGGCAGCAATGGGCCACCTGCTGCTGGGGCGGCAAGCCCGCGGTCCCCGTACACGTGTTTATCCCAGGGGGCACTTTTTTTTTTTGGACACAACGCTCACTATGAAAAGCAAATGAGCTTGCCAATATGCTGCAATGTTGTGTCCTTATTGCCAAAGCACAGAAGCATGATATGTCAAATCAAATGGAATGAATGAAACCCAATAGTGTAAAGCTGGAGGGTTTCTTCTTTTTCTTTTCTTTTTGATGATGTTTATTGGTAAATGACCTATAAAAATACCCGGGTTAGCAAAACTATGTCATTTCATTATAAATGCTAAAGATAAATGTTGTGCTCATCCTTTCTATGATCATATCTCATCACAGGGCTCTTTATTATGGCTTTTGAGGCCCAGTTTGTTCAGAGCGTGAGGGTTGAGGGAGGGATAATGGCGCTCTAATTGCAGTGAGGATCAGGTTGGGTTGGGGGCGGGGGGAAGTGGCATTCTCCCAGCATTTATCCCCCCCCCCCCCCCTCCATGAAATATTTAACAGCTTTACCAGGAGAAACAAACTCTACTCACATTCTCCAATTCATAACCTGGAGAAAGAAGCCAGAGATGTAAGAACAATTGCATCCAAATCTCCTTTCGTCTCTCTCTGCAGCCCTCGCTCCGATTATTCCTGACTACACAGAAAGTGAAAAACAGAGGTTTAAAAGTAGCCGCTCTAAAGTATGGTTAATTAATTCATAATTAATTCTCACATTAGGACGAAAATGGGGAGCACGTATTCTTCAGCTCAGTGGGGTCTGGTGTTGCTTTGAGGCAGAGTGCAGAGTGTGGATTTTAAAGAGCTATGACCCCCTCCATGTAAGAAAATAACAAAAGTCATCAGCCACAGCTTCTTTTCAAACGTTTTCATGAAGCAGCTCGAGGCTTTTATGTGCCTATAAATTCATTAGTGTATGTCTTTTGTTTGTGAATATTTCCAGCATGTAATTGTGTACAAGTTTCTGTGCATACACATCCTATACACATTGTTTAAGTGTCACTTGTCTGGCACTGGAATACAAATAAGTCCCATTGTTGCATGTTGCTCCATGCACAGCTGTTGGCCATAATTATCCTGCAGATTACTTAAAGGGTGTCAATTAAAACGCTGCTCTTTCTCACTGCCCGCATCTATCGCCTGTGTTCTCCTCCTCTTGCACCTCCTCCAGCACTCGGGGAGTGAAGGTGAAGGGTCAGGGTTAAAGGAGAAGTGTGTGGGGGGGGGGGGACCAGTGGACTGCTTCAGGAGAGTTGTGAGTAGTTTAAAATCAATCAGAAAAGTCTGCCTATTTGTCATATTTGTATTTGTGTACATAGTCTGATTACTATTCATGCATTTCTAATAACACAGGCTTTACGCATGACCTCCCTTGGGTTTGGGTCTTACCTATTGAAGAGGCTAAATGTACCCTCGATGCTTGCCCCCACCCCGTTCAAATATCTCTTACACCCTCCCAACACACGCCCTAACCCCTCCCTGCTCCCCTCAGGGACAGTTCAACCTGTGAGTGCTGAGCTTTGGCCTCACAGCCTCTGCATATCACTGCAGTGAGGCCTTTCTAAATGATCAATGAAATATTTATCTGTTTGCATTAATTGGCGATGTACAAAACGAACCCAGAAAGAAAGCAATTAAAGTGTTTTTATGTCCTGTATATCTTTATAGCTAAGTGGTTGCAATCTCTGACCCACACTACTGCAGCTACCCATGGAATAGATTATGTTTAATGGTTCATTATAACTATTTGATTAAATGACTTGATTAAGCAACGTTGGGTTGGGTTGATTGTGTTAAAACGATTTGTAGTAATTTGAGTCAGTTTGTTGTTGGAAGATGCAGTGTGCATGTGTGGTTTACAAACATGAAGAACAGACATGCGTCTACCTTGTGGCTTGAGGCTTTATAATGAAAACACAGATTATATTTTAAATGATGTGTGTGTTTTAGGAGTCTTTGGGGAGTTGAGAACAGGAACCTCTCCTGCTCTCCCCTGAGATTCATTCTGCTTAATTGATTTACTTTGCCGCACATTGAAACCCCCTTTCACACGTGCATGTGATCAGCAAGTGTCGGTGTCACATAATGGGATCCCCTTCCTCTTTAGTCACACACACACACACACACACAGGTCATCAGCTGTGACATGAAAGGATCAGCAAGGGGATTCTAAAGCCATCTCATTTTCAATTACAGAATTTCTTGTTGTGGTTTTTTGTCTGTGGCTTAAGACAACCAAATTCAAAATTCCCTTATTTGCCTGGGACTTATGTCTAAGACCATGTCTAGGATGTTCTCTTGTCTACCTCCTCCTTCGTCACACACTTTTCATCTTCTTGGATTCCTCGATTAACACTGAAAATTCAAAAGCTCTCTCCTTCACAAAGGTTTTTTGAAATTGTAATTGTAATAAAAAAAAATGTAATTCAAAACCTTTGAAATGTCCCCAAAGTATCGAAACCATTTAAAGATACAATATCTAGATTCCTACAATAGTACAATAACAAAAGATGACGTCGAGGCTAGCGGGGAATCATGGGAGCCCCGGTGAAAACGAACTTGCGGTGACGTAGTAAAGACGAACATGTGAAACAGACCTGAGGAAAACAATGTGTTTAACAACCATCTATCCAAGTATAATTTACGTTATACGTTTTTATCAAGCAGCACATACAGCAACAGTACGGCAGCTTTCAGTAGCAATTCCCGCTTCCTTATGTAGCGGTCTTTGATGTAACATCCTGTGTTTCCTTGGCAACGATAAACATTTCGAGTCTGTCATAGCCGCTGATCATGGTTTCTGCCGCAACAAGACACGTCCCGTTCCAACTATAAAATGACAGATTTCTCTGGCTTTGATAACTGAAATATTTGAGGTAATGTAAGTACTCAACGAAAAAATATATACAACATGAGTTCACTCCATTTGAAATGAATTTAGATATTTTAATGTAAACATTGTCATACAATTCTACATATTGTATGTTCAACATGACCACATCTTTAAATCACCGAAAATTTCCATTAACAATTTGATAAATTCTACATTTTTTTTGTAAAATAATCCTAAAAGTTTCCAAATATTCCCATTGAATATTCATGAACATTTGGTTGAGAAAATGTTTTCAGAAGTTTTTCATTGAAAATTCTCATAAATATGCAACATTTTTTTGGTTCTAAATTTCAAGAAAGGTTTCAGAAACTTTTGAAATTCCAAAAGTTTCTTAAATTATCTTCATTGAAAGTTTCTTATCTTATTATCGCCATTGAAATTGCCTGGCAAATTCAAGAAAATGTCTTAACCAGCAGACACGCTTTGAAGTGCACAACGGTGTAAGGGCCATTTAGGCTGTTGGCAGCTTTATTTCTAAGATAAAGTTATTGTATACAGTTTCTTTGTCTGCCATTTTTTAACAGCTATACTGGCTGTTTTTTTGGCATAGCAATGTTTTGAGCTAAATGCTTACAGCAGCCTCCTAAGTTGCTTGCAGTAGCAGGGCTATAATGCTGATCTTTAACATGTGAATTGTTTACCAGGTTCACTATCTAAGTGTGTAAGCATACACATATTAGATTTTTGCATATAAAAAGAGCTTAATGCTGATTGAAATTTAATTACTTTACATTATTGGTAGATCATTGTTTATATTCCATTCTACAGTATTTTGTATCTTTCTCTCTGGACCCAAATTGGTGCACACTCCAGACAGATCAATATCGTCCACTTGGCTAGTAAAATTGCACTTGGGGAGCTCAGACAATCCAGTGACAGCTAGGACACATTGGATCCTGGTGCGGTCTTAAGGTATTGATGAATGAATGAATTAGGAGTTATTGAGGAGCCCATTGATTGAAAGCCAATTCAGGATTAATAGATGCCAATAGGTTGTATTGGTTCTTGAATAGTGGATAAGGGTCAGAGTAGATGGTTACATTAATGCAGTCCTCCACTTATTCCACAACTTCCTGAACAACAGTCACCTCGTCCTTTTACTAATGCTTCAGCCTATTTTTAGGGGTGCTCTGCTAGAAGGAGTCTTAATGTTGACAGCATCTATTGTGTACCATTCTAGGAGTTCCTCACCCCCCCCCCCCCCCCCCCCCCCCCCCATTGGCTTTTGTTAAAGCATGTTGTTTGTTGGCTTCTTCTGTTCTGAGTTTAACTCCACATTGGGACTGAGTGTAGCCATTTCAAATCTCAGTTGGGTATATAGGGAGGGTGATAGTAAATGGGAGAAAGATTTTATACTGTAGAAAACTAGGGTGTAAATCCTAAGGCTTTCTTTGTGGTTTTATAATCAAACATCTCTCGTTTATCCAAGCATTTCCTTCTGCTAAAGTATTCAGAGTAAAAAGGAAGAAACTGGAGACTTCGTACTGGACTTGATTAGAAGGAAATGTGTTTCTATACACTCTCTCTTTGACCTCAGGAAAACAATTATTGTCTCCATTCAGCATATGTCATTTCTCTCACTGCAGTAATGATTAGTAATTGTAATGAATCACAAATAGCGATTTTCCTAACAGGAGCCATTGTAATAACCTTTGATGATCCCTTACATTTTTATTTGGTCCCATGGTTAAGTCCAAATATCAGTTTGTACAATAGATGTTTGTCCTATCTATTGCCTTTAAATAGTTTTGTTTTCCTGTATTAATGAAGATCTGCAAACATGCAGTTTGTGTTAATACTCTTTGACTTTCATTAGCCAAAATTAGAATTTGAAAAAATACCATTGTGATTAATTAATGCTAACATAATAGAACTTAGAAATATAATTAACTATACTTCAACTAATTGGTAAAGCTCTCGTTTTCACAAGATTCCAATGAGGACATAATATGGGATAATAGATGCATATTAGAGTCATTACTATTTGATGTTAGGAACACTGCTTAAAGAGCAGCATTTATTATTTATTGTCTTTATTCACTTCAGATTACAGCAAAAGATACAATAGTTAGCATTAGCTCTACCAGGATCATAGAGAATGGCTTTGTCTTAATAGGCGAACCTTCGGCTTTGACATTTAATAAAGACTGAGCAAGACATCTTTTCTTTCTCCTAATCTTTGCCCTTCTCTCTCACACACCACACACAGATCAGAGGTTGCAGCTTTTGGGACAACTGTAACATTGTTTTTGTTTTGTTTCTGCAGTGGAAAAGCTCAATTTGTAGTTTCTGGATGGACATGTACTAACCACAGTCATCAATTTGAGCCTCCACATTTTCTTAATATTAAGGCATTTTTTGTCAACTTTATACATTTTAATTTTGTGTATGTACATTTATTTATTTATTTTTCCCAGGAAATGAACCACCAATAATTCATTCATATCATTTATTTACTGAATAGATGCATTTCTATTATTTGTTTCCATTAGCATTGGATAACGGCTCTTCCTTTGTTAACTATCTGACATCTCAAAGTCTCAGTAGCTGCAGAGGCACCAGCAGAAGGCAGTAATAGCTTTAGGTCTGACAATATAGTGCAGCACAGCAGGTGTCTGCGTGTTTGTGTGAGGGTCATGAAGACAGATTGACCACATACCCAGGGAGGAAACAAGACAAACAACAAGAAAAGCCCAAACATAGGTGACAGAAGGACCGCAGATTTCAAGTCACTCCGGTCAGCATGAAACCGTGCTCACACAGCCCTTCTTCTATTGTTTCATTCAGTCACCACCTACTAACATTTTACTGCGAGTTCTTCTGTAAGGTCAGTCTATACTGTGGGGAGAATATATTCGACCACCTGTTACTGATATTGTCTGAATTCCAAAGTTTAGCAGTAAACTTTTGACATGGACATATACTTTACTATGAGCTTGCATGAAATTACGTACTGTAGTTTAACATCACGCTAAAAAAAACCAGCTTTGAACTGTTTTTCTTCTAATTTTAAGATCTTAAAATGTCAGCTACGTTTTTTTCTTCTCTCCATTGGAGTAGGTTCATAAAAACACATCATAACACATTTTATCACTACCTACAATCTTTTGTCACCTGCTGCAACACATGTCCCATGCGAGCTGGGGGCAGGACAGTGGCCTGATGGGAAAATGGGAAATGGGCTTTCATCAGGCTAACAGGGCACAACAGTCCACTAATCAGATCAGGAAGCTGGGTGTGTGTGTCTCAGAGAGGGAAAGCATGTGTGTGTGTGTGTGTGTGTATG
The DNA here is from genome assembly GCF_963584025.1 of Labrus mixtus. Taxonomy (NCBI): domain Eukaryota; kingdom Metazoa; phylum Chordata; class Actinopteri; order Labriformes; family Labridae; genus Labrus; species Labrus mixtus. Next base: position 16,758,803 of record NC_083620.1, read on the forward strand.
TGTGAGCACTAATGGCAGTCATGTTGTAGGGGGTGGGTGGTGGGCTGCAGAGTTTTAGGCATCACTCGGACCCTGCGATGGGGGCCTTTCCGGGTTGGGCTGGGCTTGTCGTCTGAGCGTGAGTCAGCTTGCCGTAGAAGAAGGTAAATATTTGGGTCCAGGAAAGGAAACATGTATTTCCGCTTCCTAGCTGCAGAACAATAATTCCCTCCTTCTCCGGCCTTCTCCGCCTGCTTCTCAGAATAGCTGTAATTATCACACTTCCCTGCATTCATTTGAGGACCTTATTGTCCAGGCAGGCGGCCAGCAGGCCCACTGCATATTTCTTATCAGTTGAGTAATTTGATTGTGTGCTCTTTCCAAATGTACTGGTCCATTGCTGTAGTCAGTGTGTTGTATGAATTAATAATTTATATAATTTTTACAATACATTTTTAAAATAACACTCTTAAGTCCTTAAATACCCATCTTACAATCCTTACATTCAAACCACTTTTAGACCACTCGACAATAATTGTATAAGTCATTCACTTAAAGGCACCAGATAGCGAAACAAACCATGGACACCATGGCATGTGCAATTTAAGATTAATTGTACATCATACTATGACATTAATCATACTAAAAAGTTTTTCAATTAATTAAAAAATAAAGTGAAAAAAAAATACTTAACTGATATATGGTTAGGCTAAGTCTTTTTAAAATTATCAAATCAAATCCAAAAACCAAAAACACTGTCAAAAAGCTGTCTGGTGGCAGGATGTCAATCAAACTTAAATCTGCAATATCACTACCAAATGGCCATAGTGGACCTGTAATGCTAAAAGTATAACTGGTAAGTATCTCATATAAAGCCCAAATCAATATTCCAAATAACCTTTAAACAGCTGACTTGTCAAATACAGAATCAATGTGCGGTCCTGTCAAAGGAGGTTGTAAGCACACAAAAAAGCATTGAGCTATAAATAATAACCTCATACGAATCACAATCAGCTCATTGATTGGAAAAGTCAATACAACTGAAACCACAAACTACCAAGAGAGATAAGAGATCAGCCACTAAATAATCCAAATTAAGGCCTGTTTGACCGACACAAGTTGATAGAAGGCTAAAACAGGAGTTGTACGTAGACATTCACACACACACACACACGCGCGCACACACACACATTTTCATTAGTATTTAAAATATACCTGATTCTGACAAGCAGATAAATCAAGATTCAAAAGCTTTAGTGTCTCCCTTTTCCAAACACACACACAAACACACAAACACACACGCTATGCAAAAAAATCTCATCTTATTTACAATAACCTGACACTCCACTGTGGTGAAAACAGTATTAGATTCTTGATGACAAATAAAGCATGAGGGAGAGAGGTGGAGAATGACAGGAATGTTGGGATGGGGGTTTTCTTGGGAAGCTGCATTTTTTACTATGCATGTTGATCCTGTTAGGCTGAAATGCAATAACAGATTCGTAGGTCCGCTCCATTGGAGGAAAGACCCCTGCAACTCTCTCTGACTACCTTCTATTTATCATCTGCACATAGACTGTCGCTGGAAAGAATATATTGCTTTAAAAAGTCGCTGCCATAATAGCATTGATCTAATCTCCATAAATTTTCATCTGGAATTTGATATTTTCTTCATCGGTGAACAACATAAACTATTTAAAGAGAGGATGCTGGTGTGGCAAACTTCTCCTCCCGTCCTTAAATTTGCTTTTGGATATTCTTCCTCAGTGATGGATACCACAGGAGCTTAGGAGGGATCCATTTATTGGGCAGCTAGAGAAGCATACACATATCACAGATGGAGTCAGCTTCATCACAACATCTTCAACCCTGGATGTTCCATTCATAGATCATTTACTTCACTGGCAGGGTTAACTCTTTCGAGACTAACCTGTTCATTTATTAAATAGTACTGATTAATACACATTGTGTCCATCAATGAATTACCGTACATTTTTAAATACTTGACTCGTTGTTTTATGTCTCATAGAATAAAGTAGAGATCCTTTACACAGGATCTGAGTGACCAAATGAATGACTATACTGCCTGATAAACATAAAGCCTGTCTTTTAAAAAATCTCCAACCTAAATTACTTAAATGAGCTTTATTTGAGATATCTGATCTAACATCTGTATAAGCACAATAAGAAAAGACAGGAGGTGGTTGGTCTGAACCAAGCGGCAACCTCCGGTCTTGAAAAATGAAGCCAATGCAGAAGTGCAAAATCCTGCAGTTCGTTGAGTGTCCGCTTGAGGCTGGCTCCAGGAACACCGGAAGTCATATACACGTGACTGGCAAAAAAGCTCATTTATTTAATCAGCTCTGTTTTGATTTTCTGACATGACTGCCATGTTGGCTTGTAACAGTTGTAACAGTTCGTCAAGAGGCTTAAAACCCGCCTTAGCTCCGGCTCTAAGCCTGTCGTTCGGTTGACTGAAAGTTAGGCTGAGACAGGATTTCCAGCATGGCGGCGGCTGCTGATGAGCCTCCAGAGCTCCCTGCCGTAACAGATGGCTTCACTCAGGCTTTGTTCATTAATATTTACAGTCTATGGTCTGAACCCGACATTATGCACCAACGGTGACATTGTTCTCATCAGCAAAGTTATACTTTATTTGTGTTTGGGAAGGTAAAATGATTGGAAATAAAGGAAATCATTTATATGTTTAAGCTTCACTAATCAATATTTGAATGTGAACAGGTGTAATAAATATAGACAGTACTTAAGGTACCATGTATGTCATGTTACTTGCCATAAGAACTTCATGTAATATATTTGAGTCTTGATCCAAAGTCCAGTTGCCTATTACCTGGATGATTGAGAACCTACACATTTAAATTAGCTTATTTTCTACTTATTGTAACCAAAGCCATGATTTGTTTTTTAAATGTAAGAAGTACTATGGCTGCCTAAAACTGGGTTTTAGTATTATTTTTTAGGATTTTTCAATAACAAAACCAAACCACCGGAACATTAAACTACTTCAGAATGCCATGCTATTCCAAGGATCAAGAAAACATTGAAAAAATAAATTGTAAATTATTCATACAAAACAAATATGTTTGTTTCAGGTGAAGACAGTCAAATTGTTATTTGACAGTTCCAACGCATCAACATGTTTTGTGTTGGGTGTGCTAATGGGCGACTGGGCTTAAACTTTAACCAGGAAAAATCTGTTTTTGCAAGAGTGTCCTGGCCAAGACAGGCAGCAGCACAGTTAACTATGTTTCTGACAAACAATGAGCAGCCATACATAGAAATGTAAACAAATATGCTGTGATGATTATTTTCCTCTATTGTCATAGGTGGGATTAATGTACTTAATAATAGCTACGTCTTTATTGAATGGTTGGATGTTGATAGAGAGAGCCAGCAACCCAGTATGGAGAAGGTGGAGAACGGTACAGCAGGAGTGTATCACCATCAAAAACATTTATCTCTCCACAGGCTCTCATGTCCAGGTGGCTTCAACCTGTTGCTGCCACCAACAACAATAAGCTGTGTTTGTGTGTGGAGATGTTCACACTGTATTGGCTTATTTTTACATTGGAGATCTTCGATAAAATTCACAAAATCCCACTCTTAGACCATTTGGCAAAATAAAATTGTCAGTGTTACTGAGAAGCCATTAAGCCCTGGTATGTTTCCAGACTTTGACCAGCACTAAACAAGGTGAAGGAACCATGTTGCACCTAGTTTGGCATCTTCTCACTTTGTTTTTTTAGGTTTGAAATTGAATTTCAGATTTGAATGCTAACTTGTAAGGGTCATCAAGGCACTGCTCCTAGCTACCTCTCTGACATTTGAACTCTGTACGAGTCAGAGTTCGGCTACAGATCCTGAGGCAGGGCTCTGTTGGCTGCCCTCAAAAACGTGCAGGGTTTCACCCCCAGACCTTCGAAACTTTACAAAGCATTCAAATTGAGCGCTCTTTAGGTAATGGTACAACATCACCTCCCCTGTAGTTTAATTCTGTTTAGATTTATTGTGTTTAGATTTAAAGGCAGGGTTGGTCATTTGAAAGTAGCGTTCCCTCAGTGCTCCATCAACACCCACCCAATCCCTTCTGTGCTCCCTCAAAACGCCTCTAACTAACATGCACAAGCACCGTTACTTTAGAACCGGACCTCAGCTCATCTCTTGCATTGTATAAAAAAAACGACGTTGTCTCATATCTCATTCAGCGATAAGTAAGCACTTAACTTTATCATAATACATGTTAAAAAAAAAAAAAAAAACGGAACTATTTTACCACTTGCAATGGCCAACGACAAACTCACAGTATAAACTTAGTCATCGATGAAGCGCTTTGAGTGTGGGCTAGTACACGCAAGGGCTAGAGAACGAGCAGGGAAGCATGAGCAGCTTTGAAGTTTAAGCACTTAAAATGTTATTAGTGACTAAAGTAGCAGATATGGAGTGACAGTGTGTTACGTCAGTGGACTCCTGTGGGTTAGACATTGGAAGAAGAAAGGATGAGGAAGCAGGCATGCAGATGACTGGAGGGACTGACTGAGACAGACCACTGAGACAGGGTGGATGTGGGAGGGAGGGGGGGATTCGGGCAGCAGGTGAGCGTGTGCCACCAGGGGGATTCATCTGTCCTGGGTTCAGACAGGGTCTCATTAGTGAGCAGTGAATTACACTCCAGACACGTCTTTATGTAGACTAATCATATTACAGCTAGCACGCTCAGCTTCACCCCACGGGGAGACATGGGGTGGGGTGGGGGGTGGAGGGGGGGGGGGGAGCAACAGCAGAGGTGGGAGAACTTTAAAATCAGATTTTTCCAAAAGAGCTAAATGTTATCAAGCACTTCTGACTGACACCGTTTTATCTAAGTGTCCATCTATCTGGCTACGCGTGTCACATAGCTCCACCCCCTGCTCACTGGCTGGCTCTCTACATCTCTTTAGCCACACACCCACTCTGCAAACTCTGTCTCCTACCCAGCTCTCTCACCAGCACACACTCTCCCCTCCGAACCACTGCATCCCTGCCCCCACATTGTCAGCTCTGACAAGCCGCTTTAATGGGCGATGTGGCGCGTGCCTCTGACCACTGAGCACAGTCATTAACCTTCACTGGCATAATTGAATTCAAGGTTGATTGCTCGTGACCCTCCCCCCTGCCGAGGTCCCTCTCAATGTACATATTCATTACAGGGCCCCGGCTCTAAATGGATTGCACAGGGAAAGCTGTAGCAATCATCCAGGGCCGCTCGGAGGGGGCAGCAGCAGCATGCAGCTCGAGGGGGCCGTGAGAGGGACCGAGGACGGAGCGATGGGAGGAGGAGGAGGAGGAGGAGGAGGAGGAGGGGGGGAAAGGGGAGGGGCACTAATTGCATGCTAGAGGAAGTAGATGAGATTATGAAAAGAGTGAGAGAATGAAGATGGATCCCCGTGACACTGTCAAATTAAGGGCAGACCTTGTAACACAGCCGAAATGTACAGTGGCACCCCGACACCAAAGGGGGGAGGAGCGGGGGGGGGGGGACATGAAGGGGGGTTGAGGCTGTTGAGGCTAAGAGAGAATTAAATGTGAGAGAATAAAGTAATAGACACACACGCACGCGCGCAAACACACACACACACACACACATTCAGGCCGGTTTTCTGTTTGAAGGGGAGCATATATCATATCACCCAAACACCACCAGCCACCAACCCAAGCCCGCAGCAGGTCTCTAAGTCTTCCCCTTGCTAATAGCTGTCGGATTACTATCACCCAAACAAGACATCCATCCCCATCCCCACCCCCATCCCCCTCCTACCACCCCATTCTCCCTCCCTCCATCACCTCCACCTTCTCCTGCTGCCATCTTCCCTACCCTCCAGCCCGTGTCTCTCTCAGCTGTTGCTCTCCCTCCAGCCCGTGTCTCTCTCAGCTGTTGCTCTCCCTCCTCTCTTCCCAAATCCACCAACACAGACCTTCACCTCCTGAAGGTTCCTCCTCCCATGTGCCACAACTCCACCAGCTCTACGAGAGCCAGTGCTCTACCTCTGCTTTGAGGGGGGGGGGGGGGGGGGGAGAGGCTTTGAAGAAGTTTAAAAAAAAATGGGGCTAGAGGGTGAGAGAGGAGTGTAAATAGATGAGTAGACATATTCTGATCACTCTTTGCTCTCACATTAGAGTTTTTCAGATTGCGATTCCACAACAATGCCGTAATGAAGCTCCGCTGTCAGCGCACCTTTTTTTCTTTCATATTGTTTCTGCATTGGCGTCATATTGGTCTGTGATTTTCCAATAGAGTCTATGATGTTACAGCTATCTTAAGCACGACATGTAAACTAACAGGGGGAGCTCCACATACACAAGCACTCAGATGTGCACACACACACACACACACACACACACACACACACACACACGTACACACACACACACACACACTCAGTACTGTTGTAGTAAAATATTCATGAAACAATAATAAAGTGTTGCTGTCCTTTATGTAAACAGTGAGTTCTGGGTTTGCCCTTTTGTTGCCCTTCTACACTGCTACTGTCGTCTGGCCGGAAACCTCTCCGCCCTTACAGACAGCCAGCGGTCCACAGAGAGTCATCCAACTGTCAGTGCTCTGTACAGTTCCAGCTTTGTGCCTGTGTGCTGTGTGTGCTGTGTGTGCTGTGTGTGCGAGACGTGCGAATGTGTGTGCACCAGCGACTATCTTTTATCCCCCCTCATCATCACTAACAGGGTTTCCCAGGCTCTGGCCAGAAGAGTGTGGGTCACAGGGCAGGAATCAAACAGCAGAACAATGGAGAGCTTCCTCTACTTAACCTCCTAATGGGCTCTCAATGGCTCCCCTGGCTCCCTCAAAACTATCAGCCACTGGATTCACTTACCTCGCTGTACCAACCAGGGTGTGTGTGTGGGGGGTCTGAGTGGTGTGGACATGGCATGGTGCAAAGAAAGCGTGCGCTGGTGTACGTGTGTGTAAATGAGCAAGTGTAGGTGTGAGACAGAAAGCCAGACCACAAACAGACAGACATGAGGACGAAGCAAAGAGGAGGTCCAACTGTTTCCGATGAGTTGTGTGTTTTCTTTGTAATGGCATGCAGACAGTGGATGGGAGAGCCGAAAAGGCTGACACTCTCACAGCCACCTATTTGTAAGGTTAACTTAAGGAGGACAAACCACATTAGCTAGAAAAAAAAACAGGTGTTTTTTGCAAGTTTGTTCACTAAGAACAGCCTTGCATACGTCTCCTACACAAGCTCATAAGCTAGACAACTTTATCGCTGATTTCAATGTGTGTGTGTGTGTGTGTGAGTGTGTCTATGTGGAGCTCCCACTGTCGTGCTTCTCTAAGGCCATAACACAATGTGAATTCACAGACTGAGACACCATATTAAGCCATTCCGGAATCAATATGAACGCACACAGACGTAATGATAGTGGAGTTTTGTTATGGCGCTGTTGCGGAATAGTACTCTGATGAGGGCTATTGTTTCTAAACAAATACACACCACAAATGTGTGACGCAATCAGTGAGAACATTTCCATTTTGGCCAGAGGAAGCAGAATCTCTACTACAACAAAAAAATGGGACTTGAGTAGGTTCTACACTTAGGCAACCCAGTACTCCCACACGGACATTGATTCCTATGACTCCTCTGTTTTGGACTGCATGAACTCAAACATCAACAGTGACCCTGTTTCATTGTCAATTTCAATCCAAACTGCACCACCCACAGACACCTTCTGAGATCGGCGGGTTGTATGCATGCTTTGACGATTTAACAAGTAGAAGGTGGCAATCAAGGCTCTTCTCCCCTGCAGACCCCCGGCCCCTCCACACTCTCCCCCACCAAAGTATGCGCTGCTCTGAGTCAGATAAATTCACTCAAGGCTGCTGGCCCTGATGGCATCCCTGGACGTGTGCTTTGGGTCTGTGCCAACCAGCTGACAATGGTTCTGACTGACATCTTCAACCTGTCACTGGTTTAAGCAATAGGCCCTATGTGCTTTACAACCGCCACTGTGCCATTGCCAAAAACACCCGACAGCAGCCAACCTAAATGACTTCCCCATTGTTGCCCTGACCCCCACCATCATGAAGTGCCTTCAGAGGCTGGTCCTGGCTCATGTCAAAACCTGCCTAAAACACTGGAACCTTTTCAATTCGCCTACCACCAGAACAGGAGCATGGAAGATTCTAACTCCACAGCACTACACGTCTGCACTCTTCTACTTAGACAACTGTAACACCTATGTGAGAATGCTGTTCACCGTTTTGAGCTCAGCATTTCACCGTAATCATCCCCTCCTATCCGACCACCGAACTCAGAGACCTCGGCAGCAAAACCTCCCTCTGCAACTGGATACTGAACTTCTTTGAACCAATGGACCCCAGTCCGTTAGGGTAGACATTCACATGCCATTCTTCAGAAAATCATGAAATTCTTATACTGTAAATCTGTATGTGTTGTACAGAAGACAACATTCAGCACTGGCATTTGGACATTAACCTGCAAGGACAGAAGGCTGCTATGTTAAACAAGTTGTGTTTTTTTCTCAAGGTTTTCTTAAGTTGAGACTAGTCAACTAGTCTGAATTTTAATTAACTTTTTTACCGACTTGGGAATAAGTCAGAGGAACGTCCCTAGTATCAACTACAGAACTGTTTCTTAAGTATCAGAATCAGTACCAAAACAAAAAAGTGACATCAGGTCATCCCTATTTGTATTTACATTTGCCTGCCCTAACCAGTACAGAAGTCAGCATATGTAAGCGCATAAGACTTCCAGTAGTGGCACTCGTCTTTGCTAGTTACACTTCAATAATTACTTTCAGTGTGCTCTCCATCCCTAAGCACCTCACAGCCCCCGAATCTGCGCAGACAAGTGGCCTCATTTATTTCCATGGAGGAAAATAATTTAGCAGCGTCGGGCGCTAACGAGCTGGAGCACAGGGATTTCTAATTAGATTCACTTTGTTTGTGTCATTTTAATTACGTTGTGGTCCCCAGCAGTGGAGCCACCAGTGATCCTTCAGTCTCTTAGCGCCACTTCCATACATTTACACTGCTGCACCAGGTCCCTACAGAGTTTTGCTAAAACCCACAAACTGAACCCTTCTTCCTGTCAAAAACCAAAAGCTACGACAGGCCGGGGTTTTATGTTAATTTGTTGATTCTGAGCATGTTTGTCTGCTGTGTCACTTTAATCTCCGAAAACCGCAGCAAAGGTCACTGTCTTCTGATGCAAACAAATACACCCTCTCTAAACTTTTTTGGTGATGAATCATTATTTATTGCTGTAAATGAAAGACATGGGGGACAGCTTTTCCTGCCTGTGTAGTCTTAAGCGGTGTGTTTATGTTCCCCTTTTGAAGGGAAAGCTTCACTAAACCGAACCACTTTGAGGTTCCTTTTGAAGTATTCCCCTAAGACACGGCTGCTAATTATTCGGTGTTTCATGATGAATTCGGCTCAGTTCATTAGACTGTTTTAACTGATGTTGCTGTCTTAGATCCTGTCTGCCTCGACGCACACACTGAACCGTTTAGATAATTGAGTGATTAATTGATACCTAATGATCAGCACAGACCTTATGTTCTACTTTCATTTCAAACTCGACGATTTATTATGAAGTTATTAACTGCAACTTGGGTGTGCGTTTGTAGCAAAAGGTGATAGGCGGATTCTGCAGCCATTAGACGTGTGATGCGAGATGTTACCTTGTGTGCGTTTGTAAAAGTATGAAGGGAAAAACTAAAACAGAAGGTAAACAAAAGTAAGAGTTCTCCAGAAAGAGAGCGATTAAAAGCAAACCAAAGAGAAAGAAAGTAAAAGAGAGAGACAGGGGAACCCTTGAGGTGTTGCAGCGTCCTATCAGTGGTGTTGTTAGTGAGGGTTTCATCCCGTCTGTCCCCTGAAGTGTGATAGTGATCAGTCTTCTGGGACTCACATCCACAGATGAGGTCAGTCTTACCTGTCAATCACACTGCTCTGGGCTCAGACCTGGCCTTCTGAGGTCACCTCACACAGGGAATCCCAAAACCCCAGACCTCCAAATTGGACACTTTTGGAAGAAGACGATTCTAAATAAGAATTTGACCGAGCAGGTGCATTGTTCTAACCAACAAAGACACAAATCAATGAAACTATTCATTTATCTTTAGCTTTAGCTTATTCCCCAGAGCCATCTGACGAAGCCATATGCTGCTTTGTTAGCAGACAAAATCTCAAATCTGATCATCTAATCGAGTTTCATATCTCTGATACAGAAAAGGTTTTGGAATGTGTACTCTTTTTTTAAATACAGCTACCCTCTAATATAACATATTTGATTTGACTGTTTAAAAGCAAAGGGGTATCATGAAATCTTTCAACAACAAAAACAGAAACAAAAGTTCATAATGGAATTAACCTGAGGCCTTAGTCCTTTATAGTGGAAGCAGCAGGTTAATATTTTGTGATGGTCACCTTTTAAAATAGATTGAAATGTTGATGTCAGATTATTTGAAAACAGAAGGGTAGAAATTATTGTTTCTTGTCTGGGACCAGCAACTTCCTGCTGTCTTTGGCAATTGCTTGGCAACTTCTCAGAGCCATCCGATAGTCCACGACAAAACCCAATTAAAAGAACATCAAAGTCTAGATTTTATACTTTGTTTTGTTTTTATTCAGATTAAACAGCATGATTAAAAGTGAGTGATATAGTGATCTTAAGCAGGGCGATAGGTCTATTTTGTAACTTTGTAAAAAAGTGGGGCTTTTTCCAGTCTTTCACCAAAGGACAGTGTTTTTGACGCTCTCAACCTACTGTCCGCATTAAAGCAAATACGTGTTTTCTTTTTCAAAAATGACGGAATATTCCTTTAAAACATCACTCATCGGGCAGACAGTCTTTTGGACGTGACCAGTGCGCTGGATGCGCGTGAGTGTGCCTGGATGTCCGTGTGAATCCACTAAAATAACACAGCTGATGTGTTGTATAAACACCTGAGCTGATCCCAGATATCTTTTTGTCCAGGATCAACATTTGAACCTGCAGGACAATGCCTGCACAGAGGCTACACAGCTGTGTGTACACACAAACCGAGGTCCATGTCTGCAGGGTCATCAAACACTAAACACAGCATAGTCACCAGAAACACTTTACAACAGGAAGACAGAAGCTCCACGCCAGGGAAATGTTACTGTACCTACCGTTTGTGGACCTTTTTTTTCCCCCCTCATTCTCTGCAAACTCAGTATGTTCCGTGAATGAGTGTAGTTTTGGTCTTCTCTGGATGAGACACAATCAGAATGTTGTAAAGTGTGTACGTCAGCACTGATTGCCATGCTGCATAATGCAAAATGTGGCTGTAAAGCAGCCCATCTGTGAGTTCTGAGTAAAGATTAAATATGCAAACTGTGGGTGTGATGCTCAAAAGCTGAATCTTTCTATTAGTCTTGTGTGCTTTGCAAAATGGACACAACCAAACACACAAACTGCTGGGATTATGGCCTGGCTGGTTTTCACTCTGGGCCTTTTGGATTTACCAGAGGGAATTCTCACATGCAGCTCATGTCCTCTTACACTGAACAGATACTTTCATCATTTAACCTGATCTAATAAAAAAAACTATAAACATCATTAAACTCTTCACTGGTGAAGATCTTGTTTGGTGCATCAGCACAGTACACTCATATAAGGAGTCTGTCTTTACCTTGATGAGGAGTTTTTTCCCATTTCCTAGTTTCTTAAGGTGTTGCAAATTTCACAAAATCTTTAAGGCCCTGTGTAACCATTAAATCAAGGTCAAGGTTTCTTTAGTCGTCTCCCTCAGGAGAAATTTGTCTCGGATTCTGGGAAATTGCTGCACAGACAATACATGAAACAAATAAACATTTGTAAATCACAGCTATTAACAAATGTGCAAAACATTACAAATGTGCAAAACATTACAAATGTGCAAAACATTATCTTATACCTGCTGTAAATGATGATGATGAGTAAGAATACTTCTTCAATAAATTCAGATATGGTACAAATTGCAAGCCTCCGAAGCTGTACCCCAACTTATTGTTTTAGGAACTCTGTCAGTTGGGCTCAGCAATAAAATTTAGATCTGAAGGAATTCACAATATATGCCACAGCAACTTTCAAAACTACAGGAGGCTCAAAACATTTCACAAACAACATCTTCGTCCCCTCCATGTCACTTTAAATCAAATGTTGTCATGCTGTCGTGGCTGAACATATTTTATGGATTTCAGACAAAATTTACGTTTAGAACAGCTCTTTTACAAAAATGATTCAGATATCAATAAGAACGCTGGTGTAACAATTATCATTCCCTTTCATATTGCAACTGCAATATTAGTCAAAATAATCTCAGTCTGGTGGTTATCAACTGGTGGGTTGCGGAGCCGTTTTCAGTGGGTCGCGAGCGAATGTGTGCCTAAAAATAAAAGATTGTGTCAAAACGTCTGTGAAGCGCATGTTTGTTTTATTCCTGATCTTTGTTCTGTTTTTCACCATCTGAGGTCCAAACTGCACATTTCTTCACTAAATGAATCGGATTGGTTGAAAAAAGATCAGAAATGTGGTTTTGCGATGCCTCATTAAGGGGTTGGTGGTGGGTTCTTAGGCTAGACCATGTTGAGAAACTTTGTTTTAAACCATTCAGCACTCTCTCTCAAAATGATTAGAAGTAAAAAAAAAGATCTGGTGTCACACCTCATCTTCAGATCGAAAAACTAAAGCATTTAAAAAAAATCTTTTGAACAACAACAGTTATTTGCAGACGAGGAAGCTCAGCTTTGGAATAGTTTATATGAAATATATTCATTTCCATGCTACACAAAATCTACATAAGTAGGTTACAGCTGCTAAAGAGGAAACAATGCCCTGCATCTTAAATAGACGTTTTGCTCTTTTTTATTGGGTACAATTATACTTGCTAATCTTTAACGGTGTATAACTGATTGAGCAGCATGTAAAATACACCACGAGTAATTTCATTACCAGAACTCAATAACCCTCAGTAAAATGGATGTCGATGAGACTCGTGTTTGAGGACTCTATTGATTATCTCTTAAGAACTGGTGTGACTGAAGACTGACTGAAGGCTCAATGAAACCACCCTGGAAGAAAAGGTTTGTTGGCTAAAATGTTTTATTTAGAAAAATACACTGGCTACAGAAACCGAATCATCTTTTAAAAACGGTTGATTTTGTTCTGAGAACAAACAAATTTACCACGTGAGCATTGGTGCTGTATTTTAATCAAAACTTCACTGAGGAGAAAAGGCGTTGAAGAATGTAAACGTCTAAATGTCATTTTGACGACTGTGATATTTGTATAATTAAAAAGGAGAGGGTATCGTCTGCCCCACATATGATATGACTCCTGCATTGATGAAATTATCTATCTTGAAATAAATTAATATGTTTATCAGGTACAGAAGACAATTTAATAACTCACCTGTCAAAAGTACCAGATTATGTCTGGGCAAACTGGCAGCTGATAATTACCCACAATTCCTGCCTGAGGTTTGAGTCTTTGCAAAAGAAAATTGGTGAAACACAATCTAAATTAGGTACAGTAATCCATTCCAAGTTGTGATGGGAAAGAGCCTATGTAAGGGGGATAAATGAAAAAGATTCTTGGGTTAGATGTGCACGACCATAAGAGCCATTACAAGCTCAGCTTCGTTCATTTAGCCGTCACTCTTAAATTACAACTTCTCCTTTTATGACATCCATTAGGAATTGTTTCTCCACAGAGTGACCTCATACGAATACACTCACAGTCACACTTAAATGGGACTGATAGGACTCTGTCTCATGTTCAAACCAGCTGGATGTGGAGGTTCTGTACCAGCTTGTCCACTCAGGCCACATGATGCTAAATGCAGCCTCAGGTTCTGTATACCCCGCTGTCATCTCACTATCAGGTTAACGCCGCCGTGACCTGAAAAAAAAAAATCTCACTTAATGCATCCTGTGGTCATTTCAGGGGAAATAAATAGCAGCTCTTACTGTCTCACATCCTCGAACATGAACATGCATAAGCTGGGTATGCAAGGACCCAAAGTGACATCACTCTTCCAGTAACTGACTCCTCTAAATCTAAGATATCAGATTCACACAGCCCGAAGTCAGAATCTGAAAGATAAAAAAAAAATTAAACTTAGCTGTATAACATTTTGTTTGCTACAATCTATGCTGTTTTCTGATATGTACTTCTCTAAGTTACAATTAGGAGTACTTGCCGCTTTGTTATCAAATTCTGTATGACATTTAGGGAGCACCCTCACTAGGCGATCTGTATCGTGCCTTATCACGCTTCACCCTCAAAGTCCAGTTTGATTTGACTAATGTGAGGGCTCCATTCCATGCACGGTACACTTCCATGGCCCTGGCATCGTTGGAAGAGCTGTGCTTCGGCACGGTAAAGTTCATGCATGAGTACAAGCATGAGTACACAACGCGGACAAATCGATATAATAATATTGGAGTATAGTGTAATCGATTATCATTATCCAGACATCCCGATTTATGGCTGTTTCTTACTAAAATGACTCAAAATAAGCCACAAAGTCAGTAAAGTAGCTGTCATGTTCTCTGGGCAGATGTGGACTCGACCAGGTGTCCTTTTTATTTTTTATTTTTGAGTCCGCCTGTCTTGTAAACAAAGCATGCTTTATGATCACCTAAATCTATGCTTGTGTTGTATTACGTCTTCATGTACAAGAGGTAACTGTGCTCAGGCCCGGTTAGTCATTGAGCAATGTGAGGGCAGGCTAGCGGGGATTTTTTTTTTAAAACTTTGTTGCCGGGGACTCGCTGTGAAGCAAGTATACTCAGCCTCTTTCTGACTTGTTCAAATGAACCACTTTAGAGATGATCTCTCTTTGTCACTGTAACCAGAGATACCAAATCATAGGGATTGACATATGACCATCTTATTCTGTTTTTGAGGATTCAGTTAAATTACATCTGAATCTTAGTACTGTCTAAATAATCTCCACAGCTGATAGTCAAGCAGAAAAGAGTCTCGTTCCTTTAGATATAAATAGAAAGGTGGATTTCCATCATCTTTAAAAAGAAACAAGGGGGATGGGTGTATACATTTTTTGGTGAGGGGTAAAAAGGTGGAGTGTAGCAATAGATATGTTTAGAGCTCTCCAAGTGGTGGGCAGCAGGACCTTTAGCTAGATTCAAGCCAGCAGAGCAGCAGCATTGCAGGCAGCAGAGTTTTTAATCTGTCTGTCGGTGTCTCCTCTCTGTTATTAACCTCACGCCCTGACAGCCTGCTCCTCCTGACACTGACCTGCTTCACCTAATGAGCTACCAATTACGACAAATTAGGGGAGAGAGAGGCCACTGCTATCATCCACTCCACACGCTCATCTTAACACTTCACTGGGATTTGGATGTAACCGGATGCCCAGGTAGAATAAATAACAAGATTAGAAAAATTAGTGACATGCATTTTGGATTTCTGGAGGTGTGATGTTCAGAGAGATTGCTGTTAACATTGCGTGTGTGTTGCTGTGCTGTGGCGCTTTAGCCTGGCACCTCTAGTGAGTTCCAAAGAGCATTTGTATTTGCACCTGCTCCTGCTGCACTGCGTGTGTGTGTGTGTGTGTGTGTGTGTGTGTGTGTGTGTACGTGTACGCCCACATAGTTGGTCTTTAACCTTGCACACCTGGCTACTCTGCGAGACCAGCTTCTCTCTGGCCCGTCTCAATGTTTATTCATTTATTTATGGGAAGCCTGGAAATCATCGCCCTTGTCTTGGTCTCCTGTGGCAGCCAGGGAAGGCAGCCCAAATTTATGCATGGCAGCAGAAATTAATTAGGCATCAATTAACTCATGCAAATGTGTATGCATTGAATTTTTTTAAGAGCCCGCCTGTCGACTAATTTGTAAAAACTGTTTCACAGAAACGTCAACGAGTCGGGAACAGACCAGCGTCTTGTAGGCTATTTTCTCATGCACAGAGAAAAATATGAAATCAGAGTGGAATAGAGAAAAGCCTTGAGATGTTAATACACAAAGCTGGAGGAGGAGGAGAATGTGGCCCGCAGAGGTCACAGCGCTGGAGCCGGCTTCTCCTTTTCATTTAACTGTGTCCCTGGCCTGGTATGGCCCTGCAAGCTACACAAACACACACACACACACACAAAAAAAACATTCATAGAAAGACAGCGAGAGCGAGAAAGTGAGATGGAGGGAGAGGAAAGGGAAGTGAGGCGTTTATTTGTTGCTTCGCTCTTAACAGGCTGCTGGTTCGGCAGGGAACCCCCAAAGGTAACGTTCAGAGAAAGCATGTCTGCCTGGGTGTGTGTGTGTGTGTGTGTGTGTGTGTGTGTGTGTGTGTGTGTGTGTGTGTGTGTGTGTGTGTGTGTGTGTGTGTGTGTGTGTGTGTGTGTGTGTGTGTGTGTGTGTGTGTGTGTGTGTGTGTGTGTGTGTGTGTGTGTGTGTGTGTGTGTGTGTGTGTGTGTTTGAGTTCTCTGTCTCGGCGCTCTCTTTTGCCAGGAGGTTTCCAACAGCTCTTGTGTTAATAGTGGGCTAGCCGCTTCAACAGCAAAGAACAGTCATTGTCTGGTTTTCAGAGAAATGTCAAGGGATCATGCGAGCTGCATATATGCACTTCTTCATAGCACATACAGTTAAATAAAGCAAAAAAAAGGAGTCAAACATATACCACCCACTTTCAGAACATTTCTTACAAAAAATCAAATAAACCCATACGCTACAATCAATATTAAATAAAACACGATTATATCTTCCTTTGGTTCATTTCTGTGTTAACAGTAGAGATTTCCTCGAGTCAACAGAAGAGGACTAAAAAGCTTAGACCACAACCATATGTAACATGAAATAAAAGCCAACATAAAGCATTGAGTAACATGCCCCGTGTCATCTGAATGCAGCTTTATGTGATGGTTATCAGGCTATCTGGCGGTGTTCGGTTAACCTTAGCCTGCTCACACTGAGGACTCTTAGCAGCGTACCGACAACTTGATCAATAGGTCAGCGTGCTGACAGCAGTCCTCAGGGTGCTGTCGGAGGGAGAGGGAGACACTGGGTGGGTTGAGGAGGAATGGGGTAGTTAAGGGTGATCATGTATCCCACAGATACCAGAAGCACGATGAGCAAATACCCACAAAACACTCACTTTAACGGATGACCTTAACCCCAGACTCCTTCAGTAAATAATCAATTCTCTCTGCTCTTGTACCTTTGATGACAAAGTCTAATTCAATTTGCTTCAATTGCATGAATTTAAAAGAGACAATTTTGCCAAAGTGTCAAGAAACAATAAGATGAAAAGAAAAGAGACCAAAAAAACGAATATCTTCCAATACCATATTTTACTCCCAAATACTACAAACTTGAGTATTGATTGACCAAAACTGACTCTCCCTACACAAGTGTGATACAAGAAAATATTTTTAGACACGGCAAGTTTATATATATAAATTTCAGCAGCACAATTATTCTAATTTTCTACTTTATACAAGACATCAAAACATAATGACAAATTAAAAAAGGGGAAAACACTGAAAAATATATTAATACAGCTATATTAATAAAGACAAAAACCTTATAAAAATAAAGGCAAGAACAAAGAAAAAAACTGCTAAAAATAATTAATAGTTATAAAGATGAGTAAGATTTACAGTGCATTGTTATAATTAAAAAAGTCATTAAGAAAATATGTATTACAGTAATTCAATAAAAGGCAACAGTAAAGAGGTGAGTCTTTGACTCTAAGAGTTTCAGCACACATGCAGCTTTCTGGGAGATTGTTCCAGATATACGCAGCATAGAAAGTGAATGCTGCTCTTCCATGTTTGGTTGGTAACAGAAAGCAGACCTCATTCTCATCAGCCACATTAACACAGTGTTTAACCATACAAGATCTTGTTATTTGACATGTTATGATAACTTTCAAATACCGACTCAGATACCTAGACTTGAACCCTTCAATACTAGCACGATAAAAAAAACCTACCTGGTATGGATGAAAAACACAGATTAAAAACATTTTCCTAATTATGTCCAAAATGAACCGTCTACCAACACGTAGATGTTGTTTGTTATTGTGACACCTTTCATTTACCAGAAACTGGTTGATTTTTTTCCTATTGGATGCATGCTTTGACCCGCATGCTCACAGATACCTGATACCAGATTTAATTCAGAATAATACCAACTGGTAAGGGTATCAAATCAACTTAAAGTAAGAGTGGTTTGTTGTCCCATGTGTGTAATTATGAAGGGCTGTTTTAAAGTGTGTATGTGTATGTTTGTGTGTTGGTGTGCAAAAGTCTCAGTCAACAAAAAAGCCACAGGAAAACAAGAACTAGATTTCATTTTTGTTTTTTCTCTGTTATTTTATCCACATCATTATTACTATGCTGTACAGTATAAGGCCTAGACAACTGTTTAACATTGACCTATATAATATATCCATGACCACTGCAGTGTGGATTTGACACAGACAAGCTACATTGAATCATTCCTACTTGTGTGTTATTACATCCACCCTGTCCTTATGCCAGTCTGAATGACAGACAGATAAAGTCTGTGTTAGACACATGGGAGATGCCGGAATAGATAACCTGCACATTTACATTCAAACAGAGCTTTTGACAAAGCCTTAGCAGGAGGCTCCTTAATCAGCCGGGCTGAGCTGCACATCCCCGGCCTGCCTTCTCCTCTCCTCTTCTTACAAGCATGATCTTGAGAAGGAGCTTTAAATTGGAAATTATTACACATTAAACCCTCTGCGCACAACGCCACGATCGAACTGGATCGATATGTTGCCCAGCACAATAAATCAGATACTCTCTCTCCCCTTCTCTCTTTTTCCCCTTTGCTTTCTCAAGCGGCTACAGGCCACTGCTCCACTGGAACATATTTAAATTTTCTTGTAACAAATTAATTCCAACATTTTCTCTTGATTGAATTAGGGCAAGTGCTGGTGCTGTCACAAGTGTTTGGGCCGCTCCCGGGGAGAGACAAATTGCCAGGCCTGGACACGGGTAACAAGCGGTGGTGTTGAGTCGCTGATAATCTCCCCACTAATTCTCCATTACAGCAAAATGAGGCCATAAATCTTCCTGACAGCTGATCGATGTAAACATTGTTTCCCCCATGATTGCCAGCTCTCCCAGCGGAGCTACTGTCCGCTCACAATCCGCTGAAATTACTCCCACACCAGCCCTCCCTCCCCCCTCTACCTTCTCTTCCTCCTCCTTGGAACTGGTGTGTGTGCGCGCGTGTGTGTGCCTGTGTGTCGGACTGGCCTGGCGGGGAAACCAAAGTCACCGCTGTCCTGTCGAAGTGGACGTCTAATTTTAGCTCAAAGCCTCCTAAACAAATGGAAAATATTAATCAAAATGTCTCCTGTTTAACCACTGGCACAAGCTTTTCTTCGTAGGAGAGTGATTGCTCTCCTACCATGTGGTCACCTGAAGTTGCAGGTTGAATAGAAATGGTCGGGAAAAAATGGAGGAAATCGAAATAAAGGGTGTAGCGTGCAGTCATACCCTGATTTCTTTTCTAAATGTAGCAATCAATTCTTCCTCAGTGTGCGTGTAATGACATTAGGCAGAGTAAACGGCAGTGAAAGATTGAGTTGTCAAGCAGTCAAAGCACAAGGCTCGTTATCAGCGTGTTCACTGTCTGATAATATTCTACACCATTATTAAAATCCAATATGGATGCAATTACAGAGACAGAGATGTTGTTAAAACAGAGCGTCTGGCCGTAATCACACAGAGAGGACCATTCTCACACGTACCACCTTAAGAAAATACACGTATGAAGCATTTTAGACATCATTGTATTCAAATACAGTAATGACATTTTAGAAGCATAATAATAAAATTACTCTCAAGAAAGAAAACACAGGCTGTGCGCGTGTGGGCAGATACTGACGGCTTCATTTTTTAAATTTTTACTTTGTCTTATTATCCTCTTGATCTTTGTCATTTCTCAAAGTTATTCCTACTCGTCGGTATCTCTGCTGCTCTCTGACATCTTGCTTCTGGCATGTTTCTCCGTCAGTTTGTTTGCTCCTAATTGGCTGGTTATTTATCACAAGTGCTGGTCCAGAGGTACCCTTCTCTTTCAACAGAAACAGAGCTGGTCAAGACAGCAATGAAAAGTTTTAGACTTGTGTGCTTTTTTATTCTCATGTTTGTGTCTTTAAATTCTCACCATCTTCATTATTTTCACCCGTATCTCCTCGATAGAGTCATTACTACTCTTCAAACTCAGTAGCCTGTGTGTAAAGTACATTTGAGTCAAATCAATAAAATCTTATAGAGAAGACTTGTAATGAATCCTGGCTTCATGGAGGTGTATGATAGAAAAATGTCTCTCTGTGGTGTTCATTTAGCGTCATTGGTCTTTTTGGGGTCATGTTTATGAAATGTTCTATTTTTACTCAGCATTGTTGACCTAAATAAAGAGGTCAACATTTAAGAGACAGCCTTTACTGTAATGTAATACCGTTCAATA
Organism: Labrus mixtus; assembly: GCF_963584025.1. Taxonomy (NCBI): domain Eukaryota; kingdom Metazoa; phylum Chordata; class Actinopteri; order Labriformes; family Labridae; genus Labrus; species Labrus mixtus. The sequence goes on from NC_083620.1 coordinate 16,779,303, forward strand.
TAGCTCCACAATGACAATACAGTTGAATCAACATGATGGTTGTTTTTATCGCAGAGGTTGTGAAGTACATTATATGTTTACAGATCCATACAGCTCTTCAATACAGGGTAAGATTTACTCAGTCAAACAGATTTAGTTGACTTTGACTTTATTTTATTGCTGTTGTGTTATACAACAATTTTAAAAACACAGTTACTGTGACCAATTGTCGGAAACAACAAGCCCAAGTTTGAGCTCAAATCTTAAGCATTGAAAAACTACCGTGCACATATCAGCCATAACTCAAAGTTAGACACATTATATTGTAAATGAAAAGTGATAGTGAGATACACATTTTAAAGAGCTACAGCCGTTTGGGACCATAGCTGTTTTGTTTGGGTAAATAACCCACAAGTGATATAAAACAATAAAACTGGGTTCTACCAGTCCATTGTTTTTGTGTTGATTGATTAACACAATAGTTTTCTAATCATTGGTATTGGAAGTAAAGTTAACCCAAGATTTTCTTAGTGCTTCATTAACCCATATTAGCCACCTGAGCAGAGACAACATAAGCTAGTGTCCATAAGTCTGCTTAAACCCAACATCAATAAATCAATGTTTAGTAAACACTTGCTCCAAAATTCATTCCTAACACCAATACTCAGTGCCATGCAGGTCTTAACCTGCTACCTAAGAAGCAGTATTGGAGATCTCCGTTTTGTTTTCTTTGGCAGCACCTCTGTTGACTCAGCCTTGGAAACCATTGACTATCGTCTGGTGACAATTTAGTCTCTGAAAGTGATGGACAACTTTTCTGGGCTTCAGGTGTAGTGGGGGGTTAGCAATAAAAGATTTCTGGCCTGGACTTAATTTCCCATGCCTTGTCATTGTTTACCCTGACTAGCAACTTGAGAATTGAGAGTGGATTTGAAGTTGAGAGGTGATATTAAGACCCTTTTCATACATACAGAAATCTCAGAGATCTCCGAAATCTCCAGAGATTTGGCTACCTGGAGGGGCTTTAGGCTATGTGTGAACGCAAACTTTACCCAGAGTTTCTCCGGCCAGACCCCTAGTATTTTTTCCGCAGAAAGTCCGAGTGAGCTGATGTCTGAACACCGCAGCATATACTCCGGAGATTTCAACTCGAGCCAATAGAAAGAGAATGACGTTTATATACAGTGACTGCCTAAAATCTCTGCATGCGACCACTACGATCTCCGTGCACGTAGTTAAACGGCTGCATTATGTTTTCTGTTCATCAGTATGTTGTTTTCCTCTCTTTTGTGGATGTTGTCATTCCATTGGATTACACATAGCATTGATATAAAGGCAAATATTCTCATTATAATGTCGTGTAGCGGACTCTGTTGCTTCAGCCGCTACTTCCGCGTTTATTTACGTCACGTCTTACCTCAGGAAATCCCCCGACCCCCCTCCCCTCTGACAGGGAAAGTCCCCCGCTGTGAGGAGCATATGTGAACGGCTAGGTCGGGAGAATCTCCGGAGCGGTCCTCCTGTAATTATCTAGATATTATCCGGAGTGCATATGTGAAAACGGCTTAAGATTGTTAGCTACACTTGCACAGAGTTATCTGTTTGTAGACATTAGTTAAAGTGAAATTAAATTCACTTTTCAGTTTGGTTGAATGACAACAAATACTGTTACACTCTTTTTACTCTCTACATGTTCTGCTTTACTGCATACAGCCATTCCTGTGGGAAAAAAAAGGTTGACAATTATACTCGGACTACAAACAAAATACAGACCACTTCAGTTTCCCAAATCATGTCCTGCATTTTTTTTTTTTTTTTTTTATAAACATATTTTTATTGAATTTCACATTTATCAGGACATGTACAATATATGTATATGCATGTAACAAAAGTATGACATAAAACAACCCTCCCAAAATGTCCTGCATTTTTATGCAGAATCTGTAAAAGAGATTAATGGTGATCATCAGTAGCTGCAGGTGGGTTTTTAGATATCACTCCAACAGGAACAGCATCCTCACCGAAGGTTTTGACTGTTTGTCTTGATCTGAACATCAAATTTGTTCCTTCTTAATGTTGATAGTTGATCGGCCATATTATAACTGCTACTCAACCAAGCAGTGACTTGACAAAAAAGTGAATCCTTTGCACAGTTTTTTTTGGCAATGGACATTGAAACAAGAATGTCATTGATGAATTCTGATTTAAGCAGAATTGTCAAATGAGAATGTTTGGCGCTGGCACATTTGTCTGCCTTGGTATGTGAAACTAAATGGTCTAAACTGATACTTTTCCTGCAGTAGATAGATCCTGTTGCTCCTCAGATATCCTCTTTTTTTGCTACTTATGTACAGCCTCTCTTCTCTCTAGTCATTCAGTCCGCTCTGGCTGCCTGTGTGGGATCATTTATGAGTCCTGTGACCACGGAGCACCCAGGGGGGCATGTGCGACAGACCAGAAGACATCCCGCACTGTGCTCTAAAGGTTACTCAGGCCAGCACTCCATTGCAATTGGTCCCTGTCTGGCTATGTCACTCGCATTATGACTTCATCACCCCCGAGAGGAGAGAAGGTAGAGAGAAAGAAAAACAGTTTGCACTCATCCGTCAATGTCCATCTCAAATTACAGCTCGACCAATCACCGGCCAGGATCAATAGGGAGCGGCTGAGAGGAAGGGAGGGTCTGAAGATGCTCGCTGAAAGACAGAAGAATAACTGATCAATGCGGAAGGATGGATTTTGTCATTTTGAAAAGGACTGTCAGACGATGACACACTCCCACCTGCTCAGAGTGATATCCTCGAAATCAGGCATCGGATGGCACGTCGGTCCATCACCGAGCTCAGACCCAATTGTTCTTTACCTGAGCTTGATTATTGCTATCACACATTACTTTAGCAATAATGACTATCACAACAAGCAGGTAGTACTTTCATTGGGTCAATTTGCATTGATCAATGGTGCACCTTCAGAGGGCAATCTCAAACAAAGATCTTTCTCCGCATGGTTGTAATTGCGGAGCGATTTCATTATTTTATTTCATCCTACGCCGCCTCCGCATTCCAAAGCACTTTGCGTGTGAAGCCTGACCTCCTGCACCTCCTCCAAGCATGAGGAGAGTGAAATACACCGCCGGTGCTGGTCTGAAGAGAGCTGCGAGTGTGTACTCTGGCTGATTAACTCAATAAGAAACAAAGATCTCCTTTATTAGGATGCTCTCTGCTGTAATGGTTGTTTGATTGGAAGCCAGTGTCTGTATTGACAGGTGAAGTGGACTGATTAATGGTGGCTTAAGCCAGTAAGGATAACAGCCCTTCACATGGCTTACTTAACTCTAAAAGAGTGACTGATGGTGCGCGGCAGGAGGCGTCGTCTAAATCACTCCCTGTTGAAGCCTTAGGGCGCAGTAATGGAGCCATCTATGCACATCATCCCTTCAGGAACAACCCCCTGCTTACTTTTCTTCTCAACATTTGCGTGCTACTTCTCACACTTGAAGCTAATTATAACCAGATAACGAGAACCATGGAAGTGTTCAATATTCAATCTTAAGGTCAGAAGAGTTTTTAATTCTAATTGCTTACATAATAGGGGAAACATTTTCCCAAAGGCACAGAGAAACTCGATACTAAAAGAAATTTGCTTTCAACAAGGAGTAATTACTTTCTGGGTGGTAATTAATAACATTAATGGTAACCCTGGGTCAGGAAAGCGTTGATACTTTTAATTTAGAAGCTAAAACTTATTTAAAGTGTGTTAGTAAAGTCCTTCCACTATAGAACTGCTGTACCCGTATCCAGCTGTGCAGAAGCTGTCTGTTACCCTCCATCGCATACTCTTATGCTAATCGTTCGACCTAAGGTGCAGACTTTGAAAGTAAGGCCGGAGCAGTAAAAGAAAAAGTGGTTTGAGTCCAAACAAAGCGTGCACAGGAATTGAATGAATATAGAGTACCAGTATTGTGTCTGTCATGAGGGTCAAAGGTGACTTGTTTGGGGCTTGGTTGAAGCTCCTGTTTCAATTCAGTGGATCAGAATAGCTCAAATTGACACCAAGACCCATCTGCCCACTGAATTAATCCTCCACTCTCTTCCATTTGGCCATTTTTTGTTTTCTTTATCAGCTCCATCCATTTCTTTATTCATTCAGTTGACTTTTGAAAGGGGAGAGGTGACATGTCCTGGGGCATGCATTTATTTAAAAAAAATAAAATCCAGCGATTTCAAGTGTAACATTTGCAGACTGCAGGGTCATGGCAGCTATATTCTCTCTCTCTCTCTTTCTCTCTCTCTCTTTCTCCTAGTGAAATCGATCGTTTGTTTGTGAGCGGCTCAAACGGAGCGGGAGGGGGATTCCGATTTCTGCTGGCAAGACGAGCAGAGCAGAAATGCTGCTGGGGAAAGAGGCAGGCAAAAGTCAGAAAACCTCCCCACTCTTACCGTCAGCGCTGGTGACCTCAGGGCCAGAGCGAGCTGGCGAGTGAGTGGAGCGGGGAGGAAACACCCAGCATGCGTTGGTTCGTACACAGAGGAATTTCAGGAGGCAGAGAGGAGTGCGGGTCTGCGAGCCCTAGCCCCCTGCTTAAGTGAGTGCAAATTAACTGAAATAAAACTTTTTAAAGGTCGATATGAATTTGATTTGTTGTCTGCATACTAAACCTTTATCACATTAGAAACAAAGCTCCCCTTGCTCTTTATAAAAGGCTGCTCTGCTATGTTAATCTGTGTGCCTGTTAAACATGAAAGCTGAGCAACAGGTGAGCAGCCTTTATGTGTGTCTGCGGCCCTGCAAATAGAGAGACTGTGGCGAAAAACACAGACAGCAGTTGACAGTAGCTGACACTGGCTATCAAACAAACAGCACAGAGAAGATGTCTGCCAAGGAAACAGCCTCTGGTGAGAGACACAGACTGAAGGAAAAGGGGCAGAATACAGCGATAGCGAGAGAAGATGACAGAATGACACACGGGGGACAGAAATGTTTGTTTTTGTGCGAGTCCCTTTTGTGTGTGTGTGTGTACTCTCTCTGCCTCTTTCTCTTGCTCTGTCAAAGCTGTCTCAGTGGCGACTGAGGCGCTGGAGCCCCACGGGGGTCAGCCATGTAAGGAACATAAAAGGCCAATTTAATTTAGCACGTCCACGGCTACAAAGTATTTTAATTCCGACAGCTGTGACTGAGGAGTTAATATTTGACTTGTCAGAAGTGGGGCCGGGGCCAGTGAATCATTGTAATTCTCATTAAGAGGCTCTCCCCCAGCAGCACCCTAATGCAGAATAATGAAAGTCAAGACGGAGTGAGCTTCTAATGCCAGTTGAGGCCTATCTTTTAATATTCTCCTCTTGATGGATTAGAGAAGCGGGAAATTCATCTTGGATCATAGGGCCTAATTTAATAAGGGATCATTCCAGGAGTATTGCATTTTATAATAATGCCATTTAAAGTGTCGTCTTCCATTTTTGCCATCCCATATGTATGCTTATATATTGGTGCCTGAGGGATGTGTTCTTACAGTGTTGGGATCTCTTCTGTGTCCACGCTCCCCCTCCAGACCACACTACGCCGTCTCTCTGAGGTCTGCAGGCTCTCAGCTTACGTTTTCATCTCATACTTTGGTCATAGAACCAATTGAGTGAGCAGTTATGAGAAGTTCAGTTACTCCAACATGTTGCTGTTTCCTCAGATTATTCCTAATAGCATTTAAGGGGGAAAATCACTGTGTTATGAGTGTTGGGATTGTAAATATCACCCAAAGGAAATATTATAAAGATACATTGCATTTGCTCCATCTCATGCTTCTAAAAACTCTCACAGTGAGGCAGGGCTATATTTATCCAACACACTCACCCAAGAAAAATGGCTTTTAGTGAATAAAGTAAGCAAATGTGACTATTATGAAGAAGTGTTGACGTTAGCAGCGGCGCAGAGCTCACAATTAGAGCTTGTTAAGGCTGATTTCAGTGAAAAATGTTGAATGTAACTGAAAAGCTTTGCTAATGCAGTCGTCTTATGTACACACAAGACCCAGCAGAAAGAAATCACAATACAATCTTTGTCATGTGGAATATGCAATTTTTCACATATAACATGTTAAACAAGTCTCAAACCAAGTTACCACAAAAGATATTGGAGTAATGCTTTTATCAGCAGTGCTGCAGCTTTACTGCGCTGCAGAGCAATATTATTATACTGCTTGTATTTTCCTCCATATAATCATTCACCACATATGGACCAATAACACTGTTTATGATTAGTATTAGTCTCGGAGGTATAGCTGTGCATCCATCCAAGTTGTAGACTAAACCAGTTTAAACCAGTAATCCAAGAATGACTGTATGAAAGAAAGGCAATCCTCCCGGAAACTGTCAGAGATCTGACTTCTTAAAAAAATCTTTTATTAGTCTTGTGATGTTACTTTTATATTTCTGAAGCCAAATCGTGTAAAACTGTGAACAGAAAGAGTAAAGAAGATATCCTTGACACAGCAGTTTGATATTTTGGAACTTAGGTTTCTTGCTTTCTCTCCTTTAAATGTAAAAACCTTGGACGCCAATCCACCTAGCCGTGAGGTCATGTACAGGGGCTGTGGTCTATGAAGTGGGCAGCCTAAATTCGACTCAGACCATTTGTTCTTTTCCTGCATATCATCCTCTTTTCCTACTCTATCCACTGTCCTGTCTCCAACATTGAGGAGACAGGACAGGTCTCCAAAATAAAGCCAGAAATACATCTTGAAAAAAGTAAAACTAGGGACAGGTGGCTAAGTTTAGCTCAGTTTAGCTCAGATAAACTTAGCTAAATTTATTACGAAGAAAATCCCAGAACTGTTAAAGCACACCCAATTTTTGGATCCAATCTAGAGCCCGACCGATTAATCGGGCCAACCGATAATATCCGCCGATATTAACAACATAAAGCCATTTTCCAAGAGTTTGTGTAACGGTCTATTTCATGGTCGGGTGCAGTGATTTGCTTTAGCTGCATCAGCAAGCTGCTGCAGAGAGTCAAGAAATTGTGTTTGCATTTTTCATTTTTGTACAGGTCACTCAATCGGGGAAGATTATATAAGTTTTTGGTTAGTTGGCGATAGTGTTGCTGGTCAGGGAATTATATTGTCTTTGGACAAAGGCAGGCTATAGCCTTAGAGTTTAACTTACAGGCATGATACAGGTATCAAGGGTTTCATCTCATCTCAAACAGCACAAACTTTAGATTTGATTGAAGGAAACATCTCTCTCATAATCTCATCAACAGTGGAGAATACACTATTAGTAAAATGTATTCAAATTTGTAGCTTAAGTTAAAGAATAGAAATCTATTTGGGGGGGGGGGGATTTCGAGGCTGTGGACTTTAGATTCATGTGGTTGTTGTAATGAATCAATTCAGATCTATTAGCCTCCTTTACCATGAACAGTTTCAGCATCAACTTGGCCTGGGTTTCATCCGATGCTTCTGTCCCCAGCTTGTCTTAGGTGGTCCTACAAGAGCTCTTCCAGAACACACTGTGTTACATGTGACCCTTTAAAAGGGTCCCTGTCATCATTAAGATAAGAGGCATTCTCTCAAACATGCTTTAGCTCAACAAAGTGCTTCCTCTTTGGCACACTCATGTCTTTAACACCTCCATCTCCCTTCTTAAACATCATCCTTTCTCTATCTGCTCTGCTCTTATCACTGCCCTCGTCCTCTTAACTCGCCCTGCTCTCTTTGTGGGACCCCCCCCCCCCCCCCCCCCCCCCCCCCTCCACATTCCACACTCTTAAGTCCACTGAAGTCCAAATTCAATGCCAGTCACTCAGTTACTCTGTCAGCTGAGCAACTGGAACTTTTTTTTAAAGGATTCAGGTTACACTTTTAAATCTAGTTCATAACTTTCCCTGCCTGTTGAGAGATATTCAGGCGATGTCAATCATTTTGCTTCATTTCCATCTTTATCTGCCACAGCTAGTATCACCTATTTTAAGACACATGTGATATTCATTCTCCCTGTGTGTGTGACAACAAGATGGGAGGGAACGTTTTTTTTTCTCCACACACTCTAGAACCCAGATTATTTTTTTACTTTGAGATATTCACCCTTGTAGAAGCATCAGTTTTCCATTCTTCTTGTGTCTGCTTTGTAAGTTTTAGTAATCAAGGAAACCACTGAATAAACACTAGCTTGCATTAAATTCTAGGTAATACTAACTGCTCCCCTGGTAAATAACAGTCTCTATCCTTGTTTAGATTGTATGCTGAAGAAAAGTAAAGAATCTGAAGAAAGTGTGAGAAAGTCAAAGACACAGAGAGCGAATGTAGCACGCTGAAAAGTAGCGATATCGCAGAAAGGAGAGGGGGGGAGCAAAGTGAGGGCCAAGTTGTGAGATCTATTTTTACATCCCATTTCACAATGAGATAGTGTCCTTCTCTCACACTTCCCCACTGTGGAGGAAGCTAATGCAGGCCTATCTAATTAGACGTTGGCAGATTGTTGAGCCAACGGTGTAATCAAATGGAACGTCACACCGCATCGGGGTCCTGCCTCCTCCGATGCCTCCTTGGCCCCCGTAATGCAGCTCAGTCAGCTCTTCGCATTTTGTCTGCCCTTCTCTCAGCTTGTGACATCAATTTACATTAGCCTGCACTGAAACACGATGCATTCTTCCCACCAGTGACTCACCTAAACACACACACACACACACACACACACACACACACACACACAAACAGCCCACTCAACGTACTCCTCCCAGTTGAACTTGACATGGTCCTCCTCCATTATACATTACCTTTCATGCTCATCTTATTAGCCTATAATAAGGCGTGTGTACATGTGTGCGTGTGCCTGTGTGTGTATCTCGTATGTATTTATCTTCCAGCCCGGGGACAGCGACTCACATGCACTTGCCTAAGGAGTAAATTACCATAGCAATACAGCTGTCAATAGTGCTGTATCAATGAGGGGACACAAGTGGCAGGATCAATGAAAACAGCGGAATAAGATGCCCTGGATGACAGACTTTTTCCTGATTTAAAATTCTATTACTTGGAAAGCACTTGACCTCTAGCTCCCATATTTTACTGGCCCAAAGACTTATTCATAAACAGGAGAGTATGTGGGATGGTTAACCTACACTTTCATGGACGGTTCTCAAGAAATCAATTACATGACACATGCACCTGTAATTGAACCTGACACTGCTAAAAAAATATAGTTTTTTGCCTTTAATTTTTTACAGTTGACTGCTGCTATATCAGCATGGGGCATGATCTGATCCAGACCACCTTTCTGTTGTGGTCCACCTGCTTCTTCATCGTGTTATATTTGAAACACAGGGCCAAACTCACAAGCATCACAACCACAGCTGCCAGAATAATCGGTCTCCCCACACCCAGCCTAACAGAACTCAACAACAGAGCCATTACACGTACTGCAACTGCAACAGAACGGGACATCACTAAACATCACACATCCACCTCACCTCACTTCCCTCAGGACGGAGGTACAGCGCACTGAGGTTCAGAAGGGCTCGCAAAAAGGCCCTGCGAACAGGCCAGAGTGGGAACTTTTGTTGTTTGACATTGTTTGTTCTATAAACTGCTACATGTTTATACTGTTCTTTGGTTGGTATTGTCGTTTGGACAGAAATAGTGCTGTGAAAAGGAATTTCCCCACGGGGACAATAAAGTCTAAGTCTAAAGTTATTTGCGGTTTAAATGGGAAACATTGGAGCCCTGTGTCCCATTCACAACCCAAAATTACATTTTAATCGTAGAAATATTTGTTGTACCTAAAAGAAATGATGGCAGTTCCATGATAAAGCTTCAGTGAAATTAACACGAGCATGATGTCCTGTTCACTTCCTTTCTATTAGCAAAGTAGTGAATTAAACATTGGCCTGTTACTGCACTACAATCAGAAATAAATACTGCTATTTACACAACTGCAAATATTTAACAGCTTAAATTACAAGTCAGGATTTCTCATATAGAACACAAAATAGCTGTCATCAGTACATTAACTTGAAATAGATTATCTTCATCTACTTCCACAGATAGCATGTTATCAATTTTTATTTTTATTTTTTTTCAGGGGGGGGGTTAGAGTTTAGGGATGTTTAGCTCACGTTTGCTATGCTATATATTTTTTCCCCTTTATTTTCATTTTTTCTCCCCTTCTCCTCTTCCATTACACAGTAAGAACTTTTTTTGACAGCATACTGTAAACTCCTTTCTGACAAATAGTCTACCACAAAGTTAAGTGACCTGATCTTTAAGACATACTTTGCCCTGTATATCTCAAACTAACTTAAACAGATTGGTAGTACAGAATAGTTTTCATATTATTATAGATGGGGATGCACCGATGCATCGGTTCAACATCGGTATCTGCTGATATCAGCCCTGTTGACAGACATCGGTTCTACACCTACCTACTGATCTCAGAGAAGAGTGTGAGAGAAAATGTTAAAAATGTTGTGGGTGTCTTACACCAAAAGAAGTCATGAAAAAAAAAACATCGGTATCCCAATCGGCTAAGTTGTCATTTAAAACATCGGTATCGTATCGGCCATGATCTACCTAATCGGTGCATCTCTAATTATAAATCCAACAAGCCTAAATCCTAATCTTCAATTTAATATCAACATGTTAAATATGCCATTTTTAACATGACTTTGATGCTCCCCTGATACACTTTGTCTTGTAAATATTTTCCAATAGTTCAGGGCCGTTTCATGTATTAAATGTAGTCTAACTCATAGTTAATGTTTACTGTTTCGTTAGGTCACATTCTGAAACAATCACAACACATTTTTCATGAAGTCATGACGTGTTTGTAAGCAGCAACCAAAGGGAAAACCTCTACGTAAATTACAAGCAGCGTATCTATGTTGGATTTGTATGTTTTCTAACATCAGTAAGATGTATTGATTTTCATACTTGCACACATGTAGATGAATGGCTTTATGAGTATAACATTTACAGTGTGCAGGTGATTGATGCTCACACTGAAAACCAGGGGCTATTTTCCATCGCAGCTCAACTTTGCTTTGACCGCGCACGTCTGTCACCAGTTCCTAGAGCAATTGAATGTGGTTGACAGATATATAAATGGTCATAAATGGTTCCCTGGACAGAATGTTGAAAAAGCCTTTAACCCCAGAATGAATGATCCTGGACCTCCCCGGATTTACCCACATTAAAAAGACACTTGAGCATCCTGATACAAATATTGGGTGATTTGTCGGCTTTTTTGTCGTTTCGTGACATTTTTTAAAATGACATTCTGTAAACTTCAGACAGCGTGAACACAATCAATATGAGACAAGTCGGCCCTGTGTTTCCAAGAGGCTTTTTGTAATTTAAGAGTCTGTGTACAAACATCTGATGATTGAAAAGCAAGTACTCGATTATACTCGCACACACATGATTGGATCTTACTGGCTTGTAAATACAGCGCAGGAATGGGCCAAATGTTTAACATCACTCTCTCTCGCTTTCTTTCTGTCTGTAGCATTTCATGTTCCTCGTTTTCTCTGAAACCACAATGCACACATTCACACACAAACTCACCCCCCAGTGCACTCACAATACATCGAATGTCACCCCCTTTTTTTCCAGGCAAACAACAAAACCCCCTCAGAGCTGCTAATGCCCACAGGTTCTCAACACGTACACCCTTGTTATGTCTTCTTCCCAGGGCAGGGAGTTATACATTATGTTATCTCCTTAATCTGCAAACCAGCTGCAACTGGAAATGAATTAATAACAAATAAATTGAGGCCAGTACATAAAAATGTGTAGATTGCCCCGGGGCACCTAAACAGGAAACAGTGAAACAATTAGACTTCTTGTTTTGTTCTGACCTCTGTTTTGTTTTGTTCTACTTCAGCCCGCTGAATAGAAGAGAGCTGGAGATAGACACTGTTGTTTTTCTTTGTCTGTAATCACCATGGTTAAGCCTCGCTGGTCATAGCAGGGGTCAAATCTGTGTGAACACCCACTTTTTCATCCTACAGTGAAATTAAATACAGTCGAGCTCTGTGAATGCTGCAATTCTCCGCTGACTGCAACCCACACCGAGTGCTGCGGTTAGCCACCCAGGCCTGCACGGTGCATGATAACAGGCAGCAATATGGCGTCCTAATTGCCGGCCTGAGTGCTATTGGAGAGAGTTTTTCAGCAGGTTTCTTTCTCACTTTCGCTCCATTTGATGTCTTTGAAGTTGCTCTTTTATCTGCTGTTGCTCCTGATGGCTGTTGTCTTTGGTGCGCCCTGCTCTTTGAGCACTCCTAACATGTAACAAAGGCAAGCCCTCAGAGAGAAGAGAAAGGGAGAGAAGAGAAGAGAAAGCTTGCATACTTTCTCACATAAATTCAAGCAGGGATCCAAACCGTGTACAATCACATTCAGCCACAGCCATTCACATGCAGCTGTCAGTAAAAACTCCTCTGTGCGATTGTTTAACGTGCCCTAATTTGATAAAAGGCCAAGTGCGGGAAATGAGAGAGTAGTGTATTTGTCTCTGGGGTTGTAGTGGGGTAAATATAGCAACAAGACAGCACCAGTTGATATGAAAGATTCCATGGTGTGGAGTGCTGTTGTGACTCACCAGCAGGCTATGGATGATGCGTGCGTGAGTATGTGTGTGTGTGTGGGGGTGTCTTTGCTTACATGCATTTGGATTTATACACGTCTAGTTTTGTTTTCATTCATTTGATGAACAAAAACTGTCCCACTTTTCCCTCCTTAAACATGTTATACAATAATCCATTACAACAGAGACAAACAGAGAGAGTATACAAGATAAAGAGAGATAGAGAGAGAGATGGTGGGACAGCATGGGGCGAGCAAGAGGGAAAAGACAGAGAAGAAGCCAGAGAGAGAGAGAGCCTGCATGCAAGGCTGGCTCCCGGCTGGCTGCGTGGGGCTGTGTGTCTTAAGAGTGTGTTGAGAGGAGAGCGAGTGCGCTGGTCGTCTCCATGTCTAATCAGGAGAACACTTGTGTGCCCCAGTCTCATTGTCTCCTGGGCCCCCTCTGGGCTGAGGCCCTCCACTCCACAGTAACACCTCAGAAACATGCTGATAGTTGACTGTCTGATACATGACTTTGGACCATGATCATGAAGAAGTTTATATTTAAAAATCAGTTGACACCACAATACAAAGCTTCATCCTGATGGATTTGAATAATTCAGGTGATGCTAGGCTACATGTTACTCGAAAATAATTATACCCCCATAAATCTTTGTTTCATTATAAACTGTACAGAAATGTCCTCGCAATGTACTCCTTACCAGTAATTTATGTTGATACAGTTGTATTCAATAGCATCTTTGAATCTAATCTGTCAACACCTATTAACATTTTTAAAAATCTTAAATTTTATTGCAACAAAATTGAATGCATGGCCAAACTTTTTCTACATTTAACAGAATATTGAGTAAATAATGTCTGATTAGTATAGTTGATGTGACATCACCACTCTAATGAACTTGGCCTCACTCTGTAGTGAGTACAAATAAAATCACAACATCACAGTCCTACAGGCGCGCGCCCAACCCCGGTGTCTCTGTTCCATCGCGGGGCAGCTTTGTGCACGCGCACGGCTCAGCAGTTTCCCAGTTCTGTCTCCTCCATTACTGGCGAGGCTCCCAATCAATAATTCAATAGCTTTGGCGTCTAAATCCAGCCCCAAACGGCGCGATACACAAACACACCAGTCTGTAGTGCAGACTCAGTGAGATCAGTATTAATTAATAGCTAAAGACATTGTGTTTTGTGTGGAAATATCGGAAGGGTAACGCGATCTGGATTCCTATAATTATCGGCTCCCGTGTCAGGTGTTTATTAAATGTTCAATAAGAGGCGGTTAAGATGTCAGGAAATAAATCAGGCAGATTTGTAAGTCAAGTGAGCCAGGCGTTAATAGATATTTTTTACAAAGGCATTTTTCCTTGTGAGCTGCCGGTATGTGTTCATGCATAATGCCAAACTTCAGGTCATGACACATAAACCGCCAACATTTCCGTTCAGTGGAGATGGGCAGGAGGCCAGAATCATGGCGGAACATGGGGATACACAACAGGAGTTACATCGAATACCATTAACCTATATTATTTTTATGTAAAAATGTTTATTACTGTCATCATCTTAAACTGTGCTGGAGGAAATAAAATCGATTAAGGCCAAATAATGTAGGCATTTGGGCTGCTATGTGCAAACAAACTGTGCTTTAATTAAATTAAATATGCATATTTGTTTAATATAATTACTAGGCCGTCAGGGTTAGCTTATTTAATTATTGCGAGGAAAATACAGTGGTTCAAATTAGTAAAAAAAATATATATATATATATTTTAATGTAATAATGGAGTGCATCTCGAGTGCTTCAGAGCAAAACCTTGATCTTTGAGCCACTGAACGGCCCCTGTCTCTTTTTATCCTTTATCTGACACTTTTTCTAGCTTGTACTGGAAATTACCAGCCCTCCTTTTCAAACGCTCCATAACCAGATGATGAATAATGCATCGGTTTGGCATGAGCGCAGCGACACACACCCATGTTCCTGACTAAACGGGCCTGTCACAACTGTGACGTTATCAAAAGACCTGAAGCTACTGCCATGAATTATTTAAAATATATATATATATATATATATATATATCGTCCTCAAAGGATTAGTGGTAGCAGCAATAATAATAATAATAGGCCCAATAATAATAATAATAATAATAACATATCAGATAAAGGCCAATCGATACACATTTAAGAAACTTTCGTTAATTTATTGTAGGAACGAAAAACATTTTGTTTGGATGGATTCACGTTTCACATGTGATGGAAAAGTAAAACAATTTAATGAATATTCTTTTCTTTTTTTCTTAGAAACCCGTGCCTCAGTTAGGTTCACTTTCACTGTTATAAAAACATCAAAATTACATACAGAAAGCACATGATATTTTTAATACACGCAAATAAAGTAAAATACAAAATGAACAAATTCCCCACAAGGCATTCTTATAGCCACTAAATAATAAAAAATAATGCATGTTTCTTGTGTATAAACATATTTTACACGTGCCCGTACCGGAAAAAGTCCTCCTGTTTCCTCCGCTTGTGTTAAAGTTGGCATTACTGACGTCATCCTTTAAAATGGGACAAATCACCACCTTATATGGACACTAGATCCGGTTATCCTGACGAAAAATCTTCAGCGTAGCCTACATATATTATAATCTCACATTTCTGTCTAGTTTCACCTTTTACCAGAGGAGGTCCAAACAAGGTCAAGTAGGCCAAACATTCAAGTGAGAGTTGCCCTTTCTTAGAGAGAGAGAGAGAGAGAGAGAGGGAGAGGGAGAGGGAGAGAGAGAGAGAGATGAGGACAAACTCATGCAAACACTGCTTGGGCATTTTCTGAATTTTGTACAGGAAACAGTAGAGGGAGAAAAACTTGAATTAATGTCATTTTTTCTTAACTGCTCTGTCTTTTTTTTTTTTTAAAGAGAACGTGTTTTAGAACGAGGCCAGCCTCTATATAGGTTCAAATGAAATCTTAACAATAACAATATAATAATAATAAAACAACTGCAGAATGGTTCGCCTTGTTTGACAAAGTATCGACCGTCCCAGCTGCTTCCTCTTCCTCCTCAGGGTGTCCTCCTCAGCCATGTGGCTGTAGTAGTTCCAGTCCCTCCGTCCAAAATCACCTATGGGTAGGCTATCACATCACAGTCTCTTTTTCTTTCATTGTCTTTTCTTTGTCTCATAAATAGCCTATATGTTTTATAGTTATACTCGTCGTCCTTCATTTAAAAAATCATAAATATCGTCCTTGGATATTTTTCTCTCACTTTGTCCTTGTATTGTCTCACTTTGAAAGTGTTCAGCATCTCTTAGTCGCGCGGACGTGGCAGACATGGCGTGCACGGCTTGCGTCCACCCGACCACCTGGCGTCACAGTCCCAGCGCGGCCGTGTGCTTTTTGGCCTTCAGTCTCAGGTCGGCGATGCTGGAGTTCTTGCTGGTGTTCTTGGCGGCGGCTGCGGCGGCCACGACGGAGGCGGCGGATGCGGACTCGGCCGCAAGCGTCGCCAGGGGCAGTCCGAACGGCGGCGCGGGAAACATCATGTAGGGCGCGTGCGCCGCCAGGTGGGAGTGCAGGTGGTGCTGCGCGTGGGCGACGGCGCTGTCCAGCTGCAGCTGCGCCTGCACCTGAAAGGAGAAGGGCGGCACGTTGCAATGACTATCCTACAGGACAGGACGCACGGGTGGGGAGAGAAGGGGGAGAACATGCGTTAACTTTGCAGTGTGTCTGAGGGTCATTCACTAGTGTCACTGTCCTAGATGTAATCACTGTTTACTAATGTAAGGAGGTGGGGTGACCTCGCGGTTAAAAGAGCCATTACTCAGCTGCACTTCGTGATTGAACTCATTTGCTTTTCTACCGAAGTGTCATTGAGCAATATCACTGGAGGCCATCTTTTTATGAGGTCATTATTGGGTGTGTTGCAACTCTCCTGAATCAAAGGTCAAATTTGAGTTGGTTTATGTGCATCAATAGCATGAATTCTGATTTCAATTCAGCCCTTTGTGGCATTTGGGAATATGTGGCATTCACGATGATAAACCCAAAACAGGACAGTCGAGCATAAAGCAAAGACAAAACTTCACTTACACTAAATGCAACAAATTATGCACATGACTATGCTACTCCGTCCACAGACCCCCCAAAACAGGTGCACAGTTCAAATAACCATCCCCTTATGCGGTTTATCGTCTGCTTTTTGTACAGTAATAGAAAAGAGACATAAGGAAACATTTGTTCTTCATTGTCCTATACTGGGACTATTTACATGGTGGGTTTACAAATGATCCATAAAACAATAGAGGGAATTTTCCAATTAGTCAGTACAGGCTACCCTGTGTTGGCACACAATTGTTTTTGTCACTGTCATTAGAGTTTAGTTACCCTCCCTGCATTGCACTTGTGCAGAGCCTGTGCCAAGACAGCAGTCCGGGGATTGGTCTGGTTTTAAGAGTAGACACTTCAAAGTAACTTGCCTGTTGGAATGGCATCCGTAGAGCCCCGACGTTGACATATGGCGCTACACGACAAGCTTCAAACTGATTGGCTGCTCCAATCAGGACTCCTGAAGAAGAAAAAAAAGCACAGACGATAGCCTAATTGAGAGGAGAATATCCCAAACCACAGTGTCTTTTTGCGTACACAGTGTGTAAAGATGAAAGATGCTTCGTGCATGAGCAGTGAAATAAAAAAACTATAAAATAGAAGTAATCCTGTGTAGTTTTGTGTTAATGGGAGCATGCATGAAGATAAAAGGTTACCTTTATGTAACTGGTTCTCCTGCTTTCTGCATTTGGCTCTCCTATTCTGGAACCAAACCTGCAGGGACAGAAATTAATTAGAGAACCGCTGATTGGCAGCTGCTTGTGAGGTCATGTGTAATTCCTCTCAAAGTGACAACAACCGCAGAAAAACAATATCCCCGAGGAGCACTGAAATATTAATGACACTGCTTAACCCCGGATCTGAATTATTTCATTTAGTCTACAACAAGATAGAGGAAAAGGAGGGATGGAGCAGAGACGAGGAGCGAGAACCAAAAGTAGCAAATCGACGAGAATGAGGGGACATTAAAAGCTTATTAGGAGCATAGAAACACCCCCTTGTTGGAAATGTGCAGCACTATTGGACTATAATAAATAACCTTGTCAGCGCCGGTTTCATCTTTCTATAGATTAGTGTCCCCGAAGAGTTGAATGGACTCTCAGATATCGAATAGCAGCAACGCTATTACGCTTTTTTGGACATCAGAGCAAGGCGATCTGAGAGCATCTCCCTCTTTCTCTCTTTCTCTCTCATTAAATGACCGCTGAAATTAATTACCCTTATCTGCACAGAATCCATGTCAGAGAAACGCTTAAATAGCCTCGCAGTTTTTGTCTAATCACTGCCATAACACGCAGAAAGAAAGGCCGCTTCAAAGACAGCACACTTCTCCATTTTCCCTTTCTGTTCAAATCGACTAGCGTCACTTTCAGAGGGAAAAAAAAGCCTTGAAACGCAGATTAAACGATGGATCTGCTTTGAATCTAGCAGACAGACAAACTCGCATCTCGGCCTAAATTAGCCCACAATACAACAGCATGTCAATCTGCAATCTCTCGCACATTAGGTCCATATACACTGAGTGAAATATCATATCGATTGTTCTGTCAGCTGGCTTCATTTATTGACCACACAGTGCATGTCAATCGGAAGTGCTTTTGTGCATTCTCCAGGTCTAATTTATTGCCATGATGAAAGCAAATGCCCTCCTATTATTGACTGATTTTTGTAAGGGAAAAAAAATCAAAATAAACGTATAATCCATGCATGCAACTGGTAAAAACGAAATAAGAGAGGAGCAAAGAGAGGGCTGCTTGATTTGGGTAGAATATAATACATAATTTATGTAAATCCCTGAGCTGTGCGCCTTGTTCGGGACACAATGCGCCTTATTGGGGAGATTCCAGTTCAGGACGGGAGAGCCCTGCAAAAAGGCTGCCTTTAACTTTTTAGAGGGTTGAGTTTTGGATCTTTTTGGTTTAATTTGATGCTTTCCCTTTTTTTTCTTTAAACAAAATGATATACATATTCAAAACAAATGCTCAGTCCTCCCCCGAGCTGGAGAACATGAAATAGTCTGAAATTATTTAAGATTTTATAAATCAAAAGATTGGAGTTGTGTATAGTCATTGCCCCCCTCCCTGCTCCTGTTACACAAGACATGCCCCCCCCCCCCTCCCCCTCCCCGCCTCCCCTTCCCTGAAGCCTTACTGGGTTTCTGCGCAGATGGTGTGTCCCCATGAAAAACGACAGCAACTCTCACAAACAAGAGAATTGTAGTAACATACACCATGAAACTGAAGGCAAATATTTGGAGGCTTATTTGTTGCTGTTGACTCGGACGATCAAGATTAAAACGAGTCGCGTGACACAAGCGAGCAAGGCCTAATTAAGACACGGATTGAATAATAATAATAATTAAAAAAAAAACATACTGTGCAGAAAAAACTATCTAAAATATATTATGGAAATAATTAACTCGGTTTCCCTTCTCTTGAAAATCTTCAAATTATTAAAAACTTTAAAACCATAGGGATTCTATGAACAACTTCACAAATTCAGGCTTTAAAGAGGCAAACATGAGAGTCTGTTTATTATTATTCTTATTATCCTTATTATTCTTATTCTTATTCTTATTCTTATTCTTATTCTTATTCTTATTATTAATAATAATAATAATAATAATAATAATAATAACAACATTTTACACTCATACCATGCTGACATGGTTATCAACATGACATATAATAATAGTTTTATTAATAATGTTAATATGTATTGTTATGATTATTAGTTAGTTAGTTTTTACATTTAAAAAATGTCATGTGCCTCACTGTTGTTATTTTAGAATTAGCCTATTATTTTTATTTTTTTTACAATATTCATAATTTTGACATTGTTTCATTATCATTCTGTTTATTTGTATTTATTATTTTATTTATTTTCCCCAGCAGTTAAAGGGACAGTCCCTACCTGTACTCGGGCCTCGGACAGTCCCAGCCTCTGGCTCAGCTCCTCGCGCATGAAGGCGTCCGGGTAGTGCGTCTCGTCGAAGAGCCGCTCCAGCTCGTTGAGCTGCTCTAACGTGAAGTTAGTCCGACTTCTCCTCTGTTTGATTTTAGCCTGTGTCTCGTCCTCTATGGGCTTCGAGTCCTCTTTCCTTTCCTTCACGTCCGTGGTGCCTGTGTGCGTAATGCAGACCATCAGAGAGCGGAATCTAGGCTAATGGACCTTTTCATATATTTAACTCTAGAGAATACGGTTTATTATTACAGCCTATAAACCACCTCACTCAGAATGCAAAATCTTGTCTTTCCTAGGCCTACTGTAAAATAAAACAAACCAACAGGCTGCCAAAGTCTGTAATCCAACAAAAAGCGTGCACTACATCCCTGAGTAACTGCTACAAACTGTGCGAGAAATTGTTATCGATCCACAGCAAACAGAAATAAAACCTCTGATAATAAAGAAAGAAAGCAATACATGCTCTGCCAGCCCTAAAAGAGCAGCAAGCTATCAAAGCTCGGATGTTTTGTAGAGCTACATAAAGCTCTTTAATTATTTACTGCTTATAAATATGCAACGCTGCATGTGCCCACTGTTGGATGTCTGATACACGCTTGTATCTGTTCCGCTTTTAACCACGCTGCTGCCCAGGACGAACACAACACAGCCAAACTCTGACATATAGATCTGATCCTGCTTGCATGCTGTCACGTTTTACCCAGGTTCTTTTCTTCAATGAATAATACACAGTGATCAGGCTGTGTTTCTCTTTTATTTGTATTAAAATAGAAAAAATGAATTGAACACAGTTATTCTTGTTTTTTTCAAATGAGCAATTATTGATAATTTCACGTTTGATAGTAGTTAACGTTACTTCAATAAACTAGGCCTATATTTCTACTTGCTATTATTAGTGTTTTACATAAAGAGTAGCAAATAAAGGAAGAGCACAGTAGACTAATCTTTCTATACTGTATTTTGTATATTTGTTATAGATCATCAGTTTTGTATTCAAGCCATCTGCTGGTTCAGCTGATGTGTCTACAGTCCTGAAACAGACATCTAATGTCTACCGAGGAGCTGCAGAAATGACAGGTCGTGATTTCCACCTATTTTCGTTTAAACAAATCAATTCTACTCAGCAGATATATCTATAAAGATGGCTGACGATGGGTTGTGATGAAAACGTCTCAGTTCTTTTATTAAGACGTGAAGGCTTAATTGAGGCGTTATTCGAAATGACTCAAAGTTGGTCCACATGTGATAGTTTTATTTAACTAGAGCTATACAATATGAGAGATTTTTGACTTCACTTTTATGATGTGGGAAAGAATGGATATGAGTTTGCTTGAGGCCTTGTTGTTTATAAAAGTTCTTGGTCAGAGATTTTATGATGCAAAGAAAATCTAAGAATTGAAATTTTCAAATTGGACCACAAGCTTCACTCAGCTGCAAACATTTATTAATAACTAAAATATTAATATTCCATTATAAAAATAAAAAACCCTGTGAGAATTCCGACTTTGACGGTGCACAGGGCAAACAACTAGCACGAACAGAAATAAAAAATATATATCGTTTTTCATTGATAAAGAAAAGCTCGATATTGTAGCCACATACTCTCAGATCGATAATATTTGGCTGCTTAATTCTACAGTTTATTTTGGATCGTAACTAGAAGCCCAAAAGAAGATGTTTTACTCTATTTTGCAAATAAAAACTGTGCTGTAGCAGACTTCCTTTCCCTCTGAGTCTGTTTCACCTCGCTGTTTTTGCAGACTGTGTAAAGAACACCATGCTCTCCTACCGTCTATGAGTTTGGGGCTCCCGGCGTCCCTGATCCTCTCCGGGCCGAGCATGTCCGTTTCCCTGCCCGGCGAGAGCGCCACGTTCCGGGTGACTCCTGCCGCTGCCTCCTCTCGACTCCCGGGCTCCCCCGATAAAGACTCCCTGCTCCCTGCTCGCGTGGAACCGGTCTCCAACACCTCCCTGTAGGTTATCACTTCCTTCTTCTCCTTTACTTTCTGATCGAAAGACTTAGACACGAACGCGGTGAGCTCTTCCATCCCTGCCTGCACTCTCCTCTTTGAGAAACACACACCTCACACACACTCTCAGTCACACACTCTTTGCTCCACGACAGCTTAAGACATCAATGGTGTGGCTCGGTTTAAAGTCGACCCCCACTTTGGAAAAATGATGATGATGATGCTGCTGCTTCTAGTGCCAACTCTGGGAAGAGGTAAAAAATATAGAAAGAATCGATCTTCTCAGCCAATTCCTCCTCCTTTGGTAGCGGAGTTGGGAACCTGCTGGTGCTCCTCTATTGAAGTCACAGTATTTATACTTTGCGGCGCCTTGCCCCCTTGATCCGTGCAAATTACCTCCCCTCAGGATGCCGGGATGAGCCCCCCTTCCCCTTCTTCACTCATACAGGAGAGAGAGGGAGAGGAAGAGGAGTAGAAAAAACATTAGGCAGCATCGTCGCTATTGGCCATTAATCTGAGATTGACAAGAAGGACTAATTAATTTAATTAAGCGCTCATTCGCTGCTATTGTCCTGAGGTAGTTTTTTAAACACCCGGGAGATGCTCATGGATCTCTCTCTCTCTCTCTCTCTATCTCTCTCTCTCTCTCTCTCTGCAGGGGTGTGGCTTAAAAAGTCTGAAAATGACAAGAGAGAGGGAGAGATAGAGAGAGCACATGGATGAGGAGTCCTTCCTCCTCAGTATATCTCTGTGATCTTGGGGAAAATAAGTCACAAGGATGACACGGAGAGAAAAAGATGTAGCCCCCCCCCCCCCCCCCCCCCCAAAAAAAAAAGAAGGACCAGCTGAGAGGAAGAGGAACAGAAGCAGATAGAAGGAGCTGCTTCAGCGAACATACTGGTCTTAACCCCAGTTTAAACACAGTTGGCTTTTAGCCTGGTTACATTTTTTTCTTAAGTTTTCGGTGTCGTTGATGTGTCGACATTCAGGCTTTTATTTTGACACGTAATATCAGAACTATTAAATAAATAAAAGTGTTCATCAATGTTAAAATATGATAACGAAATTATCATAATAATAATAATAATAATGATAAAAAAAACATGTCAGGCGCTATGAAAATATGTGAATTAATCCTTGCATCAAAGTTTTGGGGAACCTGTGAGACTCAGTTTTCTCCGCCACGCAGCGTTTCTTTACGTTCCTAATCTGCAATTATGTATTTGAAATTGTCATCATTAGTGAGACTTTATCTTGTAATATTAATTCTCAGCGGACTTTTTAAACCATTAGGATGTTAAATAGCAGCTAAACGCTTCATTATCATGCCCCTTGCGATGTTTTGCCATTGGGCCCACTAATTAGTAACGTTTTTCAACTCGCCTTTTTTTTTTCCCCCGATGAAATCAGCGCCTATGTTTGCAAAAATAAATAAACAATGTTGGAGTTGCAGTGAAGGTAACGTGAACACAGCAGAGGGATAGAGAGAGAGAGAGAGAGAGAGAGAGAGAGCAATTAAACGAGGAAGAAGAGGCGACGTATAGCCTGTGCATACAAGAAACAGGATACAGTGGGATTCTGAAAATGTCTGAATTAATTTGATGAAAAATTAAGCGTGTTTATTGATAATCTTTATAAAGCTCCGTTTCCACACAAGAGCTTCAACAATTCCCCTAATTAAATATTAACAGTGTTTCAGCTTGAACCTTAGGCATTAATTACGATTATTCCTGCTGTATCTCAAAGCAAGATGAATTCCCAATCGCACTGATAAGAAAGCCTCTTGTGTCTATTTGCAGTCAAACCCCCATTATCTTGTTTCTATCAGCCATTCTAATGCACGTTTATTGATTCATTGACCTATTAATGTTGTCAGTGAAATTGGTCCTTCCACCCTCAGTCCCGTTATGTGTTTTTTTTTAAATTATAATCTGAGAGTTTATATGAATATAGTTTGTTGAAAATAGTTTGGATCAACTGTCTCCCTTTGCAGCTCTATGTGTGTCTATGCATGGTGTTAAATACTTGGCTGTAAAAGAGAATTGACTTCGTGCAATATATCATTGAAAACCTGTCGTAGGCTTTATGGTATAGCCTACTTGTGTGGTATTGTTGAATCAAAACTACAAATATGAATTCCTTTGTCTCTTACATGAATAAATATAATACTCCATTAATTAAAATTAAATAATAATACACTGGATATTGAAATTGCAATATGACACGTACATAACACAAGGTGAAGTAAGAAAAGAAAATATCCTACATTGATGATCGACCAATACTTTTATTAAAGAGTAGCCTGTAAGTGTGAGATGGAATAATAGACTAAAATGTTTAATTTTGAAAAGTATTTTTTTTACTCTCTTCAGTCATTCAATCATGTAAATATAGCATCGCTATTGATTTGTTTGAATCAATAGGCCTACGCACTTGAACCAATAAATACAACTTCTCAAGTTAGGTTGCTGTTGGTTACATTAAATTAAAACTATTATTAAATGTTTTATAATTTATTTTAACGGCAATAACAATGAATGCAGACGTAGAGTTACGGCTGAAGATATTTATTAAAACTAAACTATTTCAATCCTTTGATGGTACCAGATGAGAGCAGGTCCGTGATCGACTGCTCTGTGCTTGACTACTCTGTCTGGACTCGATCGATGCTCTCTCGCTTGATGAGTAGAGTCTTCTGTACAGTGCATGGCTGAGTTGTGGAGCTTCACAGCGATTTAAAGGTGAGGAGCGGGATTTTCCTTTCAAGTATTGTTGTCGTGTTTACTTCGTTTACTGCTTCGTTTACGTCTACTGTGTGCAGTGAGACATGTTTACTGCAAATACTCTACAAGGCTCCGGTCAACACAACAACTAGCAACAACTAGTTAGTTGATTTAGCAATGATAGCCTGCTAGCTAGCCTAAACAGAAATCAAATTTCTTTATTTCTGCCAGTTTTAATAAACAGACATATTAGGTAGCAGTGTCGTTAGGGCTATAGCATTGTTTTAGATCCCATACTGTTACTGTCGAGAGGCTACGGTAACAATACATGTTGTAAGATAGTTTATACACAACTACATCCTTATAATCCTCTTTTGTTCAAAGTAAACATTAATTTAACATTATGCAAAAGCTTTCCACACTTCTTTTGTTTTGCAGTCAGGATGGGTCGGCGCTCGTCAGACAGTGAGGATGGCAGTCGGAGCAGGAAAAAGAGAAAACAGCGTCGACGTTCATCCTCCTCTTCGTCTTCGTCTTCATCCTCCGGGAGCAGGGCGACCTGCAGCAAGAGCCGGAGGTCCACACGCCGGAGCAAGTCTCGATCTAGAGACAGAGACAGAGACAGGAGGTGAGACAGAGACAGAGACAGGAGGTGAGACTGAGACAGAGACAGAGACAGGAGGTGAGACAGAGACAGGAGGTGAGACAGGAGGTGAGACTGAGACAGAGACAGGAGGTGAGACAGAGACAGGAGGTGAGACAGACTGAGACAGGAGGTGAGACTGAGACAGGAGGTGAGACAGGAGGTGAGACTGAGACAGAGACAGGAGGTGAGACAGACTGAGACAGGAGGTGAGACTGAGACAGGAGGTGAGACAGAGACAGGAGGTGAGACTGAGACAGGAGGTGAGACTGAGGCAGACAGGAGGTGAGACAGAGACAGAGACAGGAGGTGAGACTGAGACAGAGACAGAGACAGGAGGTGAGACAGAGGCAGGAGGTGAGACAGAGACAGAGACAGGAGGTGAGACTGAGACAGGAGGTGAGACAGAGGCAGGAGGTGAGACAGAGGCAGGAGGTGAGACAGAGGCAGGAGGTGAGACAGAGGCAGGAGGTGAGACTGAGACAGACAGGAGGTGAGACAGAGACAGAGACAGGAGGTGAGACTGAGACAGAGACAGGAGGTGAGACAGAGACAGGAGGTGAGACAGAGACAGGAGGTGAGACTGAGACTGAGACAGAGACAGAGACAGGAGGTGAGACAGAGACAGAGACAGGAGGTGAGACAGAGACAGAGACAGGAGGTGAGACAGAGACAGAGACTGAGACAGGAGGTGATAAGAGGATGCAGAATGAGCACTGAACAAGCAGCTGAAGTGTGCTTGTGTTTCATTTCCAGGGTCTCTGTTACTGATATTAAGAGTCAACAAAACACATTTCCAAGCTGTTCTTTACATGTCTTGTCCTCTCATGTTGGCTTATTGCACAGCAGCTGACTTGAAGTTAACCAAATGGTCTATGTGTTAAGACTAACCCTGTGACTTAAAGTGAAACTCCAGGAGCCTGATGGGATTTTTATTTGGGAAGACTAGGCTATAATTTAGCTTCGCTGTGTCCTCTGGCTGATATGAATTGTAAACAATGTAGAAGTTTTATATCACAATATACAATTTTTAATAATTTCTTATACTTGTCTCATCTTTTTAACACCAAGCATTTTGACTTGTCAAAGGACAAGTACAAATATAACAAGAAAAGGAATGACATTAATCCTAAATCTGTTTTACTGAAGTATCCCAGTTTGCTGTTTGTTGTGATACTTTTGGTGTTGTATTGCTATGTCTTTAAGATAAATTTGTGCATCCCAAGTAAAAACACACATGGGTTAATCGATGGGTGTGTTTT
This sequence comes from Labrus mixtus, assembly GCF_963584025.1. Lineage (NCBI taxonomy): Eukaryota > Metazoa > Chordata > Actinopteri > Labriformes > Labridae > Labrus > Labrus mixtus. The sequence continues at coordinate 16,805,517 of NC_083620.1, forward strand.
CTGGCAAATGACTGATATGCTCAGTAGTCTACAAGTGTTGCCTCAACAGGCAGTAACTTTATGGAAAAGCCTGAGATAACTAAAGATCATCACGTAAAGCTCTTATACTGAACAAAAAGAATTTCTGATTTAATGTTGACTGTTGTTTATGCCACAGTCTTTCAATTTCAATAGAGCGAGAGAGAGAGAGGACATGTTGGAAGGGAGCCACAGTTTGGATTTGAACCTGGGAGGCCGCCCCTTGTTCCTACCTTTATTACTATAACTGGAGACATCTTTCAGGATGGACTCTCATAATGATTCATATTAAAGTGAAGGACACCCCCCCCCCCCCCCCCCCCCCCCAGCTAGGAATGAGAAAAATAGAATTCTATCGATGTCACTGCCATTATTCAATCAGCTTCTTGATTTTCTTCTTTAATCCCCTATTGATTCATGATACATTTTAGTGTGGGAAAAAATGTCGGCCTCCATAGATTTTTGGCATCAATGCAACAGTTTCATTATTAATGTTGCATGGAAAGATGTTTCAGTCCTTTCCTTGTTTTTCCGTTCACTTAAATATAATAACTTTACAGATAATGCAACTAACGCATTTGTTACTTTCACTGTCAAATAATAAATCAAAAAAAGGCAGACACATCCCTATAGTGGGTGCTGGATCCAAAAGCAAAAAAGATCTGCACATTAAGGAGCTCCCTTTTGAAGGATTTATTAACATGTAACCTCAGACCTCAGACTTCTTTCAATGTGAAAAAAGGGGAATGCTTTTAGTTAGGGGCAGACAGATAGATGTGTTTCAGGGCCTGAGATAACCGATATGAATTTACAGTAAATGTGAAAAGCTTTCTGCTAAAATTTACAATTTTGAATATTACAAACTTCAACACAAGACTTTTTAAATGAGATTCTCCTCCTGCTCTAAGCTGCTCTCGTCTCTGCATGTTAGCGGCTTCAGTTTTGATTGGCTATTACTTGCATGATGTCCAGCCAATCAGTTAGTGTTGTAGGCGGACATTAGGTTAGAGACAGTGGTGAATGAAAAACAGATCCAGAGGGAAATGCTGCATTCATGTGGTGTCAGACAAATCGGAAAAACGGGTGTCCCGACTTGACGTCATAATCGTCATCAAATGGGGGGCAAAATATGTTTTGTTAATGTTAACATACATTTCACTGATCTTCTTCGTACCATCAATGCTTTTTTTGTTGCTATTGTTACAACATTCCGACTTTCGGAACTGAAATCACGTGAACACACTGAAGTCGGAAGATGGACTTCCCAACTCGGAAACTTGGACCACCCGAGGGGCACACACCTGCACGGAAGCCAAAGTAGTGCACTTTTTAATTAATTATTTAATTAATTAATTAGATCTGAGATCCGTTAATAAAACACAGACACAGATAATTAGCCAAATGACAAATATCGGCCGCCAATAATTGGCCAGGCGGATAATCGGTTGACCCATACTCTAAGTGTGAAGATGCACGAGTATGACATTTATTTTTTTTAAATTCACAACAGTCAGAATAACATGTCAGCACTTATAAAAGGGATCACTTGGATAAATTGTGCTATTTGGAGTCAGTGTGTGATTCTTAACCCTATCTTAAACTGTTGTAAATGAAGGCGAGAAAAGACTCTGCTATGATGAGACGTAGATCTAAAATGATTAACTTTTAATGAAGCCTGCACTGTTTCAGTCGCTCAATTGACGCACTAACAAAAAAAATTGAATTACTAACTACTGTTAAAGATGACACTGGCCCTTTACATTATTTGTTCTAAATAGAAGGCCTTTCAGATCAGAGCATGTTTGAGGTTTAGGGACATGGCTCTTCTAGATGGCTCATTTGTTTCTGGTCTCAAAAACAAAGTGCAGTCTTACGGTAAGGTGTACCAGAGACATGATAGGTCACAGTCTTGTTCAAGTTTTCAAAGCTTCTCCTCATGTTTACAAAATACCACACTTTGTAATTAAGCAGCGACGGTCGTACTCAGACATCTTTACAAGTAGCTGGACCTGACCTCCATCCATCCACAGCTGCCACTGGCTGTGTGCGGCTGCTCAGACAAGGCCAGTTGATAGTAATTATTTATGAGGCTTGGTCAAGGTCCATTACTGCTGATTGGAAGTCATTGCCTGTCTGTAAAAGGGGAGTGGGGCGGTGTAAACCCTGGGACCACAGTCCCTCATCTATTAGCCATATGTTTGGATCAATTAACCAAGACCTTGTGAGAGTGTGTTTGTTGTGTCAAACTTGTTCTGTAAATAGGCTCATACGAGAGAGGACACACATTCTCTGGCATTTTCACTTGCACACATACAGATGGGGGGGAAAGAGCCCTCACATGTGGTAAATCAGAGGAGTTTGTGTGAGTCATGAAATGTGTAGGGCGTTCAAGAGCTCCTGTGTTAACCAACACTTTTCACTCACAAGTGTTGGAGCGATTGTGTGTTAATACGTTGAGTCCGCGCAGGGTTTAAAGAGAAAATGTGAGCTAACACCAACCTCCTGGAAAAAAAAAAAAAAAAAAAACCCTCAGCTCACTACTGTGTGTTTTCTCTGTAATGTGTGAAGCGGCTCTACGATGGCTGTGGAAGTTATTTCATAAGGGCCTCGCTCATGGGATCCAGCCTTTGGAATACTAATGGATCTTTCCTGCGCTCGTCTAAGTGGTACAAATCTGGTTTGATAGTTCAGCCTCTCTGTTATTTGTATTGCTTTCCCTTTTCTTCTCATCCCCTCAATCCTGAATAGCTCCCATAGGACCGCAGGTTTTTTTTTTTCCTTTTTCTTTTTCGTGTGTGCTAAAAAGATTGGGGTGTTTTTTGGCTTTGGTGAAACAAAAGAAAAAGATTTAAAATAAAGAATATTGCTCAAACTGTTTGCACAGTAGATGAGGGGGAGGTTTGTGCATTTACATTCAGCCCCATGGATGCCTCCTGCTACATGATATCAATAGGAACGCGGTGTGAGCAGTGTTTGGAAAATAGAAGCTACACACACTGCTGTAGCCACATTAAAGAGCAGCAGAGCACCAAAGGGCCCCCGTGGAGGAACCGCGGAGCAGCCTGCGTGGCTCTGCTGCTCTCGGGCTGTAGATGAGCGCGCGCACTAATGCAAAGTAGCCGTCAGCTGTGCTCATGTTTTGGAGGTTGTCTGGGACATTTGGATAGATTCACTCTTGAAATAAACAGCTAAACAAATTAGGAATACAGTATTCACTTATGTGGGAGGGATAAACGTCCAAAGATGGTGTCTGATTTGATTTGGTAAATGAAGACAGAGAATGTTTATTGATGATAAACTAACAAACTGTTCAATGGAGTTTACTGACGATGGTAAAATGATTACCAATTACAATGTACAGTTTATTCTCAGGGACTTTATGTGCTCCTTTTACCCCGTGAGCCACACGGAGCATTCAAAACACATTTACATGTTTCACTGACGCAGATTTGCCAAAAACACAAAATGATTAATTGCAGAAACAATAACCCTGCTGTCTGATTGATGTTTAGTTTTGAGGATTCTGCCAGCAATAGAAATTAAATTTGTTTGTTTTTGTGTCTGTGTGCGCCAGGAGGAGAAGACATTCCAGCAGCAGTTCTTCCCGCAGTTCGTCTCGCAAGAGGAGGAGTCGCAGTGCAGAGAGAGAGAAAGGGAGGAGCCGTCGCTCACGCAGGTCCCGCAGCAGAGACAGAAGGTAACACCATCTCTCCCTCACACACACTTTCACCATTTATTGTTTATTTGTTCTCTTAAGTCTTCAGTCTTTTACCAACACAAGACTTTTCTTAAACAGTGAAAGTTCCAAAAATGATATTCCTAATGTTTAAATGACACTGAAGAAAAGGTGAAGAGATGACATGCAAGAAATGATCTGCGTCACTAAGGAGTGACCAGAAAATTGGACATGAAGCTCTTCTCGCTGTTTGTATTACAAATCAGTATGTGGAATTCCATTGCAGACTTTTCTTATTAAAAAAGCAATAAGACTTTTGGAAGTTTACTTCAGTGTAAACAAACACATCTTTTTGTATTTATGCTTCATGTCATCAGAGGGAGCCACATGGAAACTTGCGTCTTGGCTCTTGATTTGTGTGTCGCGTGTGCATGTACTCGTGTCTCACTTTGCCCTACTATCCGTCACGCTGTGTGAGTAGTCATCAAAGAGGGACCCACAGAGACAGCAGGTCAAAAGCAGCACAAGTCCAATCCTCCCCAAATGTCCTCTGGCAGCAGCTCTGCTTTCACTCATTATTGTGATTAAAACTTCATTACCCATACATCCTTTGTTGAATTATTATTATTATAGATGTGGCTTGCCTTTTTTTTTTTTTTTCTCGCAAGGGCTAACTTATTCATGCAAAAATAATGTGTACACACCTGCACTGCACTTTTTCTCTCTTTGTCTCAGACAAGCTGACATACGCTCACACACACTCACAGGCACATGCACACACACAACACACCCGCACACACGCACACGCACACACACACAGCCATAGTCAGATGGGTATCCCTTTCAGAAACATAATAGCAAAGTCTCTGTGTGTGGTGCTCCATGTCATTAGCATAGCTAATCTGTTGCTAATGAACCAGTAAACTGTGCTGTTTTTTAAATCCTTCTCTCTCACACACACACACACACACACATAAAAAAACATGCACAGACCCGCAATTGAAGAAAAGGTAGTCATAATGTATGCGTTAGCGAGGCCCTTTGTTTACTTGTGTATGGCTGTGGGGGAGAGCAGAGATCATTTTAATCACAAAGGAAAAAGTGTTTTAATATCTTCATTATGGAGGTTTCAAAATGTGCTGATGACGCGACAGAGAAAGGGCTGGATGATAGAGTCATAAAAAGACACAACACAGCAGCCTTCACCTCTAATAGTCACAGAACATGTTTTGTGGCCTGAGAATAAGAGACAGAGCTGAAACAATTTAAGCCTTGGATTTCACCAGACAGTTTCTCTCACTCCCGGTGATTAAAACAGTCGAACATGGCATTACTGGTGTGTTGTGAGATGAAAGGTGGAAGGGATTTGAGGAGATTTAGAACTACAGTTGCTGACATCGGTGTTTACAAACGCTGCACTGTGATTAGGAGGGTTGCATTGTGTAATCGGCTTAGCGGTAAGTAAGGAGCTGGTGGGTTGGACTGGTGTTGGTGGGAGTGCGTGGTGGGGTGTTACGAGGTGGAGGCGGTGTTGGAGGTTTGGATGTGCAAAAATGATTGAATTAAAGATAAATTTATGCAGTTGTGTGATGGCAGCTGTAATCTGTATCTGCAAAACTTTGTCCTCGAAAGCCACGTGTGTGCTCACGTTTTCACATTCATAACAACCCAATGGAAATGAAAATATCATCTGGTTCCATTGTGGATCAAGATAAAATATCTAGCATAAGTTAAGATAAAATATAAACCATTAGAGGCATTATCAAGCTAAAAATGTAGAAAAATAATCTACTTTTAGTTCTGATAGGTGAGGATGTGCTGCAATGTTGCCTTTTGCAGCTGAACATGGTCACATTGACAGTGATTAATCGAGAGATGCTTAAGGTAATTAAGGCTAGTCGATGCCGTAAGTAGGACTAAATAAGCAAAATCATGTGAAGATCCTGCATTCAGTTACCAACAGTACTAGGAGTGGCTGTGGTATAATAACCCTGCACTGTACAGTTCTATAGTGGGATACTTCTCATTCTGCTTCCACTGTGGATGTGGAATGAAAGCAGGTTGGTGTGCACACTGTGCACAGGTGCCCTGCCTGCCATTAGTCAGTGGTTGTATGTGTGTCTGGATGAGGCTGCCTAGGCTGGCTGAGAGGCTGGCTGATGGATCAGAGGAGGATTGAGTGGACAGGACCTCATGATTGATACGCAGATAGGATATGAGGTGCTGCCTGCCACCCCCACCCCAGCCACAACGACCCGGGCAGCACCTTCAGAATATGAAAGAGAGAGGCGAAGAGGAGCCCGAGTGCAGGGACCTTAGAGAAGAAAGAGAGAGAGGGGACGAGAAGTTAGAAGAGAATGGAAAAGTGTGCCGAGGATGGGCTGAGTTAGTGTAGAAGATCCTAGAGGAGGAAAATGAAGAGGAAAGACAAAAGCGAGCACCGGTTGAGAGAACAGATAGGCCTGAAAGGGGGATATTATTCAGAAGAAATGAGAATAATAACGTCTGCATCGGAATATTGCAGGGGAGAAGATTAGGACCATAGTGAGGCCGTCGTGGGTTGAAGGGAGGGAATATTATTACTTTCTTTCCTCTCTCTCATGTATAAATAAAAAATAAAGAGATACATGAAATAAGAATAATGCTCTATCTTGTGTTTACCATCTATCGTTGCTTGCTCCCTCGCTACTTTCTTTCTCCTTCTTCTTCCTGGCCTCAATCAGAGGAGGGCCAGGTCCCCCAGAGGCAGTCAATCTTGCCATGAAATGTAAAACAGACAAGAGGAGCAGATTACCTATTTGCCATTAATGTTTATTCTCTTTGATGTGAGCAGGCATATCACGCTGTATCAGTGTGTGTGTGTGAGAGCAAACCAGTGAGGTTGATTGAGCGCATGCAAGTATGCACAAATTTGCGTGAATGCATGTTCATGGGTTGGGTGTCACTGGCACTGCGTAGTCCGCTGGGGCAGAGCACGGCAGCAGCAGCTTACAGTGATCTGAGGCGTACCCGGGCCAACAAAGACGATGTGGCCTCTCATCACAGCCGGATCACAGGCTCGTCTTTAGGTGAGCGCTGCGGCTGGCTTTTATTGGCCGTCACAGCGGGGGTTAAAACGTGTGTGGCTCAGTCAGTCATTCTGTCAGTCCTTCATTCACTTAACAGACTCACCGTTAGAAGACACAGAAGAGTGGCAGGTGTGACAAATCCCCCACTTGACCCTTCAAAGAGAAGCTCTCGTTGGTGCATACTCACACATGTCTTCATGCGTGTACTGCAGGGGCGCACACAAATGCTTACATTTTCCTCATTAATATTTCAGGCCTGTGTTGAGTTAGCAGGGCAGAGTGCTAGCGTCAGGGTTTAGCCCTGCTAACACCGGAGCGTCTTCATCGCTGAGCTGCTGTCATGACTCTTAAGGAGGGTGAGACCTCTAATTATCCATCTTTACCCTCGAGGAGGAAGATAGCAACCACAAACACACCACCCAACATGCTGGTTAAACCAACCAGAGTCAGGATAATCTCAGTCACTCATTCAGGCATGGAGGCCAGGATGAGTTAAGAACAGGACTGTGGATGAGACTATTGTCACAATACCACAATTTATTGACTGTAGTTAGTTAGTATCTGTACCTAAACAATAGTGGTTTGATACTGGAGAATTTCAGTCAGGATCATATTTGCTCAATCACTCACACTGGAGCCACAATCAACCCACAAAAAGTACAGAATGTCGGGAAATTCTAGTACTGAACCATTATGAATAAAAAGTACAGAGTACATTAGGTGAGACACGTTTTGACAGTTAGAGAAATATATTTTTAAGGTTTCTGTAACACATAACTTACATCTACAAAATTATTTTTGATGTCAATGTCAATGAAAATGTGCATTTTTTTTTATTTTACACATCATTTGAGTTTGAATGCAATACACATTTTTTTAATAAACACTTTACCTGCTGCAGGATTACCTTTCCTTCTGGTGTCTTGCATTAATCTTGACATGATCATTATAACAACCGTAATAATAATAGTCAGACACAGTGATTAGGTACTTTCTGCTGTCGTCCTTGAGAGAGGTCAGAGGTCAGAGTTGACTACGGATGAGTGCACTGATCTGGCATGTTTCATTGCCTTGGTTTTCTTCTGGTTATGAAGCAGCACCCACTAAGCCACCCTGTCACGTCTCGCTCCTGCTAGAGCTAGGTAATCAAGATGTTGCACGTCTACAACATGAGCTTTTCTTTCTGCATCCGATCACAGAAGGACACGAGGTGTGTGTGTGTGTGTGTGTGTGTGTGTGTGTGTGTGTGTGTGTGTGTGTGTGTGTGTGTGTGTGTGTGTGTGTGTGTGTGTGTGTGTGTGCGTGTGCGTGTGCGTGTGTGTGCGCACCCAGAGGTTGAGCGATGGCCTGGTATTTATTTCACACAGCAATTTTTTCAGTATGAGATGAGGTGTCGTACATCTGCTAGATAGCTTTTCCTGCCTAGCCCCGACACAGAGCGCGAGCAAGGTCATCCAGGCAGCTTGGGAGCAGGGGAGGGCTGAGGTGAGGAACTGAAGGGAGGAGCAGCAAAGGTCTATGCAAGGGGTGGAAGGGAAGGCGCAGGAAGACAGAGACGGGGTGAGGAAAATCAGGGACTTTATTGTGACCTCCCAGATTTTTATTGCACCTGGCCAGGGAATCGGCAATTCTGTCGTCAGGTGGCCGGGTGCAAAAGGTTTCTGTCCAACATATATTTATTCCCACAGTTTGGAGTGTTTGTAATGTAGCAGGTGGTGCTAGGTGTTTCTAGATTCATAATGGAGTTTTTTTTTGGGGGGGACATGGCGTGTAAGATCTGGCTTGCTAAACAAGCCGGCCAGATTTTGCCTTTTCTTTTAGATTGCCAGAAAGAATAAAAAGTGGTACTGATGGAAAGGAAAATGAAATCAGAAAATATGCAAAAAAAACCCCTGTATTTTCTTTCTTCTTTTACGTTGCAGCGTTTCAGTTTTTCCACAGCTTTCTTGTGGTCTTCGGTAGTGCCAATGTGTACCATCGTAGAACTTAACAGCAGGCTCCTGGCTGTTTCTCATCCTTCAGTCTGTTATCCCATTGTCTCAACATCTCATCTCTTCTCACATCCTCAGGATGACATTCGGCCCTTTCTTCCTTCTTCCCCTATTACTGGACTTGCAAAGTGTTGATTTAAACTGAAAGATGACCTGGTTTAGTTCAGCTGCGTCTTCTCAACTCCATAAAAATCAACATGCTTCCAGTCGTGAGATCTGAACACGTTTGTTGTTACGTTTCTCTGCCTCTCTCTCTCTCCCTCTCTTTCTGTCTTACTATCTTTCTCTGTGTTGTCTTTTTTATCTATCTGCTGTAAAGGCCAGTCAAGCGCTGCTCGGCTTTGTTGTCAGAAACCTTTATTTACCAAAGGGAGGAATAAGTGACTGACACAGACAGCCTCTTTCATCCCCGCCTAGCCGCAAGCAGTGTTCCCCTCAACCGCCAGAGGAACCCCACCCCCCCGCCCCACCTCCCCCCATCCACCTCTCACTTCTGCCAAGCCGCCAACCCCTTCAACCCCTCTTCACCCCACCCCTCCATCCTGCAGGCTCACAACACACTAGCCCTGTCCCCTGGGTAGCAACCTAGCTGTAGAGTCTACACTGTGTAACAAACAAACAAACACACACACACACACACACACACACACACACACACACACCAGTCATCTCACATAGACAATCACATAGGGGAGATAGTCTGATGGTCCCAAGCAAAGAGGAGTTTAACATCAAAGAGTGGTCCCCCTTTTCTCTTTTTATCCATCTGTTAAACAAACTGCGAGTAATGATGACACACAAAGCGTGTTATGAAGCTATAGCTCTGGCTGCAGAGGTAGCTGATGAAGAGGACAGGGAATCTCTTTCTATCTCAGAAATACATTGCACACACGTCTGAATGAATCAGAAAGTGTAAGATAATTCACACTCAAAATCACTGTGATTGTATTTAATTTGGTAGTATTTTGATGCTAAAAGTTCAGTTTGAAAAAAAAAAAGAAAGGTGAAAAGATCTTTCTTTGCAGGTATTGAGGGAGTATGAGATCAGTCACCTGTGTTGTGCTCTCTGATCTTGAGGGGTTTAAAAGGTGGGTTTTGAAAGGCTCAATCACTATCAACATGACAAGAATTCAAAAAGTGTATTAAAAGATAGTTTATTTTTTATTTAGTTCTATCATTAGTTTAGTTTTTTAAGAGGAGAGTTTTGAAGTTTGTGGGTTTTTTTTCTTTTTCTTTTACACATAATATTTGATAAAGCTAACCACTCATCCTGACACACACACGCGTGAGAAACATTTTCTTAAGCAGTGTTTGTTCATAAATGTATTAATGCTGAATGAACATGAATGTAACAGATATGAAGATGTGTGGCACTAACTATTTGTACATTTAATGCAACTTTTCTTTTCCTTTTGGCTGTTGCCATGAGTGTCATTGTTCCCTAGAGTGAAGCACAATTGAAGATCCCTGACTCAGTTTACCTAAATTCTCTTCACAGTAAATACTTATCACAGTGTGTTTTTAAAACTTTGTGTAGATTTTGGAATTGAACAAAAGTAAACTTAAAAGAATAAAGTGTAACATTTTTTAAGTTTACAGCTCTAATCATGGAGTGCGTCGAGCAGCTCTCCCTTTTGAAAGCTGTGTGAATGAACTCAAATCTTTGTGATTAATAGAAGTATCATAGGGAGAAGAATAAAGTAGCAACTTTCTGTCTGTATACCAAAGACAGAATTTGGCTGTTTGATGACTGAAATGCAGAACGTATGACACTCCTACTCTTAGTTCTGTAGCAGAGACACACTTGCAGTGTTTTGCAAACAAAACCTGGATAATGCCAAAGACTAATACCGTGCAATCAGCCCTCATTGTGCTCACTTTGTGACAGTGAAAAGCTCCATCCGTCTGGCCAGACCAAGAGAAAAACGGAGACAAACGCTTTTAGCTCTGGCATAGGAAAACCAACACCAAATGTATCTCTCTCTCTTTCCGTCCTGCCTTCTCTCTGTCTCTCTCTCCTATTTAAGCTTCTTGAAGTTCTTCCAAATTGGGTTTTAAATGCCAATTAGGAGGTTGAATGTAGTAAAATAAAAGCAAATGCAGGCAGGATGGCCTCACCTTCTGGCTGGTTAGGCTTCAGAGAGAGCCGAGCCGGACCTTTGGCTCCCAGCGAGGCTTTGAGAGAAATATCCTGCCTAATGAACACATTAATTAGAACCATAACTATTTATAAGATGATAATTAGAAACGAAGGGAGGTAAACTGGGCTTTTCCTGCAATTAATGGAGGATTAATTACGGGAGCTAATGAAGTGGATTTTTGAAACGCGTGGAGGTGAAGTACAGAGATGTGCAGCTCGCTTTGTGATCACTGGCATAATTATTTTCTGCAGCGCCAAAGCGTTTGAGGCCCTGGTCCTCGCCGGCTCAGGCCGGCTAATAAGCATCATTGCATCGTTATATATGCACTTAAAAAGACTTGCCACTGAAATGACTGTCTAATTATTTCTAATTGGCAGGCCCTGTGTGTTGTCATTGAGCTGTTTGGAGCCGCAGCAGAGCCCTGGGTCTAATAACGCTATGGGCGGAGAAGGAGGGGGGAGAGAGAGAGAGATAGAGATAGAGAGAGAATAAAAAGACAGAGGGCTCTACCAGTTGTCTGCTTCTTATTGCTGGACCTGCACATTGCCCCCCTGTGCCACTCACCCAGCAGGACAGCAGCTCCTAGAAAGACGCCCAGTGCATTCAGAGGTCACCTTGCTAAGTAGCCGATTAGCAAAGTTTTATTGTATCTGTGCTTATTTTTCCCCTTTTAATCACCAGCTTCTGCTCTTAATTTATGCACAGATAAACGCCACCGTCTGTCCACTGTTCTTCTCCTCACTCTTAAACATGCTACACACACAGAGGGAGGGAGGTAATGTTTATGTGCCGTGTGTGATTCAGTGGCCAGCTTTTGAGCTGGTCCGTAGAGACCCGAGCTAAGAGAGCATGCATGGACAAACCTCAGTCAGGCGTGTTTACCTTGTACTCTGGCTGTGCTCTGGCCCAAACCATATGGACACCATCATTCTCTGAGACTCAGAGGAAGCACTTATATAGTTTGTCTTCACTGTATGCTGGTACAGTCATTTTCAGAGCAATGCTTAAGCAATATATATTTATATGTGCATCTTTAGATTAGATTTACATTATTTTTCTTTGAGGCATTGATCTTCATTTTGGCTGTGTCATATTCACATGTAAGACCTCGCATACATGAGGGTGTTTGACTGATGGTCTCGGATTAAGTGTGTGAGCACCTCACTTAAGTCGTCCTAAGCAGAGCCATGTGCGTCATTCTGCCAAAAAACATCGTCATTCCTCCTCTCCTTCTCCCCGGACAACTTGGGAACTGCCTGCACTTGTCAATTCACTTTAGACAAGCCGAGGAACCACACACACACACACACACACACACACACACACGAGCATGTGGTTTCACTCACACGTTTAGTAATTTATTTGTGGAAAGAGAAGAGAAAAATGAGAGAGACTGGCAGAGAAATGAAACAGGGATCATGTGCGCCCCCGACTCAAACCTTGACAATCTTTTTGAAAGTAATGAAACACTTTCTCAGCATGCGCATGACTTTTCCTGACTTTTTCTCCATTCTTTTGGTCCGTCTATCCATTCTGGGTTTTGGCAAAGTCGAGGACACAAGGAGGAAGTGGAGATAGATAGATGGCCCGAAGTATACGTGGCCAACTGTCGTATGATTGGCTGAACAAAGAGCAGAACACTTCTGTGACTGGTTGAACGCAGAACTCAATGCCGTGGTTTTGGCTTGCAATCAAAGCAGGAAAAACGTAATTATTTAAAATGCAGTCAACAGTTTTGTTTGAGTGGAAGTTTGCCAGATTTTCTCTGAAAACGGGGGAAAAGGCAGGATTACAGAGTGTGCACGCTGTCTCTCCGGTGCTACTGCAGATGTGTAATGAACGACATTTGTGGCATAACATGTGGCATCATTTGGATCCTGCTTTCAACCGGGGCGAGGCAAATCAATCTTTTGACTCCATCACTTGAATATCGATACCTTTTCCCATTCCTGCCGAAGACCTTAATGGTTTAGATTTCATAAAATATGTAAGAAATGTTCATAAAAAATAAATTATATTGGCCTTTGGCTTCATCAGCAATACCTTTTGATAGAAAAAAAGTGTAAAAGAAAGAGAAAGAATTATCCTTCAAAAGTTCCCAACAGTGATACCAATAATAATTAACATATCTTAGCAGAGTTTTACCTCCCTCTTCTTTTTTTTCTCCACAAAATGATGTCCAGAAAAAGTCGATGCGATCACTGACTGCGGACGCAGTGCTGCCATGCTTCACAAAAAAAAAAAAAAAAATTACCCTTTCAATAACTGTGATCGATAACAGAAAGAACAACCTGCCTTTTTTTTACGGACTACTTCTAATTCTGTGCATGGGACATGTAGTCTACGAGAAGCGACAGATGTTGTGGAGGGAAGACGCTTTTCTTCCCCCTCAGAGGGTGGAGTGTTTTCTCTTTCTATTCATTTCTTCATCTCTGTCTGTGTTCGTCTCACTCTCTCTCTCCTTCTCCATGTTCAACCTTGACAGCAGTTCATGAAAAAAAAAAAAAAAAAAAAAAAAAAAAAGATTTTTAGAAACTTCTTTATGAGACGAGCCTCTGTTCTGTCAGAAGACAACTTTATGTTATTCCACTGAAGAGGGGGAATTTAATAGCGCTATGTTTTTTACAGGGCACTTTTCCAGTTGTGTCTTGGGTGTTTAATTAAGTGTAGTTTCCCTTTAGTAGTGGAATGTGTGTCTGCTTTTTGTCGGCCTGTTCCTCTGTGCCTTTTTACAGTCCACCCACATGGTTTGTCTCAGCGTTTATGATTTTTCTTATACCAGAGTTGTGAGGTTCCTAAATCACTTAAGCACACAGGGCCGAGCAGTCCACATTTAAACAATAAAAAGCTGTTATGCTAAGGGCCCTCAGATCTTCCACCACTTCATAAATACATGCGTATAAAAGGCAGAAAGAAAAACCATCTTCCCTGACCAGAGAGAGGCAGAGCGAGCGTCTGAGAGCACACCTGCTAATTGGAGCCAGCTTGATGTGAAGCACGGCTGTCTGCTCAATCCTTCTCAATAACTCCCAGTTGTTTTTTTCTTTCCTTTTTCACTCTAACCCCTTTTTTCTTTCCCTGCTTGTTCTCCACTTCCCGACTATTAAAACCTATCTTATCACTGCTTCTCTCTTCATAACCTCTCTCTGTCCTTCACCTGGTGTCTCCCCTTGTCTTGTTTGCACTCTCTTTCCTTCTTCCCCTCAACTTTTTCTCCACCCTCTTACAGACGGAGGAAATGACAACCAAAATAACTCTCTCCTGACTTGGCATAACTAATTGTTCCATGTCTTGACGAATTGAAGGAGAAGGGGGGGGAGTGGGTTTCAATTGTGCAAGTGGCTGCGAGAGAGTTGGCAAGTTAGCACCTAGTCTAAGCGTGACCTCCACTTGACCCCGTGTCTGGGCTGAGTGGCTGAGTTTGAGCCCCCCGCCCCACCAGCTCCAGCTGCTAATGGGTGTCATGTCGAGCTGTGGCTGCACAGAGGTCAGAGGTGGCGGGTGCACACCAGACGGCCAAGTTTAGGATTGCGATGAGGAGGCTGAGTGACACTGGGCATATGTGCCAACGAAGACGGGGGGGGATTATCAACACATTTTGGAAACACAGTCATGCACATACACACACGTGCATGTGCACACACAAAAACCCAATCCTGGTGCAGAAAGGCATCTTTTCCTTCATCGTTGGCTGCCCGTTGTAGGTTCATATAGATCTGAGGGGGCTTTGAAGGCCTTTGAACTCTGCTAAATGACTTGACCTTGTGGCTTGTGTGTGTGTGTGTGTGTGTGTGTGTGTGTGTGCGAAAGTGCGTGTGTTTCTGTGTGTGTGTGTGTGTTTGGGTAGGGGGTAGTGAGTGGGTTGACTGCATGGGGTCTCATTTCGGCTTCACAGCATAGCAGGGCATTGCAGACGTTTGTGTTGACGACGGCTAAATTAAAAGCAAACTGAAGATTATGACAAATCTAAACATCGCTTTTATGAAGCAGAGGGGGACGAGGAAAAAACATTTCTCTGAATCTTTCATGCTCTGCCTTTGCTGTGTTAATTGTGCTCACAATCGGCTACTTTGGAGTGATTCCTTGTGTGTCATTCAGTGTGTGTATTTATATCTATGTTTCTATGTGGGTGTGTGTGCAGGATGGCTGAGTCCCTGTGTGTGTGTGTGTGTGTGTGTGCATACTGTGAACCGAGGGAACGGATAATGTGGCTGCTTGGAAGGAGGAAGCAGCTTGGGAAATGATTTCAACAGCTCTCATAATTAGAGGAATATCATAAATTAAACTTGTGTCTGCCGTTGCGTTTGAAGAGCACTCAAAAGTAATAAATTCTGGATGGTTAACTTATTTGCATTCCATTCAGCAGGCAGAGTCAGGCAGGAACAGCTGTTTTCCACGTCTTTTGGCAGCAGGAAATGCACATTGCTCACTCAAGGTGCTTTTAGACACATTGAAATAGCAGAAAAAAAGAAAAGTTACTTTTAACTTGAACATGAAGCTGCTGCTGTGTGCTCTGTCACTGGAAAAAAAAAAACTCGGCAGGGAACAGCGCGTTAATGAAGTTCTTCAAATATGGATCTTTTCACTTTCAATAAGCCCGTTTCTTTTTCAATCTGTCTGTTAGTTAGAAAAGTCTGCTGGCACACTTTTTGTAGTGTGTGTGTGTGTGTGTGTGTGTGTGTGTGTGTGTGTGTGTGTGTGTGTGTGTGTGTGTGTGTGTGTGTGTGTGTGTGTGTGTGTGTGTGTGTGTGTGTGTGTGTGTGTGTGTGTGTGTGTGTGTGTGTGTGTGTGTGTGTGTGTGTGTGTGTGTGTGTGTGTGTGTGTGTGTGTGTGTGTGTGTGTGTGTGTGTGTGTGTGTGTGTGTGTGTGTGTGTGTGTGTGTGTGTGTGTGTGTGTGTGTGTGTGTGTGTGTGTGTGTGTGTGTGTGTGTGTGTGTGTGTGTGTGTGTGTGTGTGTGTGTGTGTGTGTGTGTGTGTGTGTGTGTGTGTGTGTGTGTGTGTGGAGAGCTCTCAAATGTAATGTTTAACTGTTAGATAGGTCTAAAGACAGCAGTGAACACAATTCATCATTCATACAAAAGATGAAAAAACAAAAAAAAGGACCAGTGTTTCAACATATGAACCATTTCACCTTTAATGCTCAAAATAAATGTGTTTAAATAAAATTTATTCAAATCAAGTTACCATAAATCTGGATTGATCTCTTATCAGTATCACCTTTACTTTTAATAAAATAGTATATAGCATCATACATGTTATATTGTGCAGTGACATATCATTATTTATGTTATGGAAATATAAGTAATAGTTTATAGCTGTTAGCTGAGTCCACTGCCTTAAGTTTTCTCTTTTTTTCTTTTGTTAACTTTTCCATTCACAAGTCATCTCACTGATGACGATGATGATGATGAAAAAGCTCAATTCATAGGTTGTTTTTTTGTCCATGGTTTATTTTTGGGGCTTTTTATGTCTTTATTTACAGATAGGACATTGGATAGAGTCAGAAACTGGGGGGAGAGAGAGAGAGAGAGAGAGAGAGAGAGAGGGAGGGGAAAGGAGCCACAGGTCAGATTTGAACCCGGGTCGTCCGCTTGGAGGACCATAGGGCCGTGCACTAACCACCAGGCTACAGGGCCCCCCTCGTCCATATTTAAAACTTAATTAAATCGCTGTACTTTGTTTTGGTTGGAACAAATAGTTTTGTAGTTTTTTGTTTTCCACATATTTATATCATATAGGTATATAGTATTTAACAAAATCGTGTTGTTAAGCCTTTGCTAAAAAAAAAAACAGTGTTTTAGATCTGACCAGCAAGTACATGAGCAATTTAGCCTGAAAACTCCCTTCATGTCGCAGCTTTTAGTGTCCTAATCATTACCACAAAATATTAGAAGGAAAACTTTTTGTATACCTAACAATACAACTACGTCCAGGTTCTATGCTAAAAGTAGCTTTTAATCTATCATTGCTAAGAGAGACTGTGATCAGCCACTGGTCATTGTCACCATGGTCCACTGCAATACGATAGGGTTAAAGTTACTTTATCACCGCTGCCCCGCGCGGGCCTAATGGACAGGGATGCTGCTCGGAGAATCTCTGAGAACATCACTGCTGAATTCCCAGCAGACAAATACAATATGGACACAAACTTTGTTTCTTTCCAACAGAGGACAGTGGACGGGGAAACGAAGAAACAATATGAATGTCAGTCACTGCTGCTCCAATAGGGACAAAGATAAGGTTAAAGGAACAGTGAGGTTGATTGGTCTTTTTGTGTGTGTGTGTGTGTGTGTGTGTGTTTGTGTGTTCATACATTCCCAATCCCCAGCCGGCGTATTATGAATAATGATTTAACTAGGGTCAGATTCCATTGGAGTCGTTCACCTGTATCTGACACTAGTGGTATCGCGTAGCTGCCATTAATGTCCAATTTTCAATGAAAACAGAAATAGAATACAGACTGATAAGGGCAACACACCATCCAGCTTCACACCCGACCACATAATTACCGCAATGGGCTGTGGTGAGGGATCATATCCTGGCGCGCACTGGGGGGTCAGCGGTGATAAGCTTCAGCTGAGCTCCCAACATGCAGCATAATTACTCTATTGATAATTCACCAGGAAAATGGGCCCAGCCAATTGCAGAGCTTCAATTTAATGGATTGGACGGCGAAAACGAGGGAGTAATGGAGGAAAGGAGGGTATGAGGGGGCAGTGGATGAGGGGGAGGTGGAGGGGGGTGGGGGTGGGGGGGGGGTTATGCGTGGGGGCTACCAGCGAGGGCCTTTTATTAGAAATGAAAATATGTTTAGGCCATAGGGGGACCCATTTTCCCTGGAGATAATAAGGCCAATGAAATGTAAAGCAGGGAAAGGGCTTGGCATGGGGTCCAACTGTGGCTGTTTATCTGTGTGTGTCCTGCATTAGCCCATTTATCCCCAGCCTCAAATTAGCTAATCATTCTCCAAGGGGAAGGACTTGGTCAGGAAATTGACATTTAGCAGCATAGGCTCACTCTATTAACTACAGTAAATTTAATTTGCTGCACACCCCAGAAGTGGTCTGTTTTCTTTGCCATCAGAGGGAGGAAAAGCAGAGGGAGACAGAGGGACAGACAGAGAAAGAGATTGTGTTTATTGCATCTGCTGCTTCTGGCCACAATTTGCTTGGCTGTAAATATAAGACCAACGCTTGGAACAGTGCATGGCTGTTGTATTTCCCCCTCATGTTCTGTTGATTACAAACATACGCAGGCATTGTCGACACATAGATTCACTCATTCCAAGGTCTGTTTGGGCCATTGATGGATTATCTCGCCTTGAAACTCAAAACCCCTAAAAAATGCCAACGTTTTTTTTCTCTTCTTTCTTTCTCTATCTGTGATTCTCTGAGCATCTTAATCTCAGCTCCTCTTGATCAGATATGCTCAATCTAATGTCCTGCAATGCAACTAATAAAGATAAAGAAAGATAAAGATAAACTTTATTGATCCCCCGTGGGGGAAATTTGTACATTACAGCAGCTCCAGAAAAACAGGGGACGGGAATACAATTATTAAAAATAAAAATAGAAGTTAAAATCAAATCAAACATATTTACATTCAGTTAAATAAAAAAAATACAATAATGTAAATGACAACTTTCTCCTCTGCCTCTGAATCAGATGTTTTAGAACAAAAAATTTTCATATTGATTGTTTTTGTATTCACCCCAAAGTGCTAGCTTTATGATCTGTTGTGCTTTGAGACTATGCTAACTCAAATGTTTATTATGTAGGACTCTGCAGCTGCTTAGATAATTGAAGTACAAATGTTAATTCAGCTGAAATGGTTTCTAAAATTTTAAATGTATTTTGCAAATCATTTTATTATATAGAAATATATATAAAAGCTTCCTTTTTTGTTTTTCATATTTGATCAAACTAAATTATGTTTGGTCTTTAACTTGTTTGTTAAACAGAAACCGCAAGTTATGTCCATAAACTCAAGCATTTTTAAAGGTTATATTGGGTGCTTTCACTATTTTATGATTAGAGTTAGCTGCCACCGTTTTTTAAATAAAGAAGTTTGGACAGATATCTGGAAAAAAAAATTTTTTTTGAGAGGTCACATCGGGCTGTGAGAAACTGTGATGGAAAATAAATAAGTGCACTGATGACATTGACTTAGTACACACACTTTTAAAAAGGCATAGAACAGATGTGAGGAGATTGGCCTTATGGATCAGACCCTTGGATCAGCCCATTGTCATGATACCTAAAGTGGCCATTTGAGTTAGTATCGGATACCAGGATCGGATCGGTGCATCCCTGCTTTGTACAGGTTGTGCCATGATGGAGCTTTAATAGTTTTTGTAAAGGGAGTTCTCTTTCCAAGACCTTGAACTAATGCAGCAACTCTCCAGTGATCAGGATGGCCCAGGCCCTAATTGATTGCAACAGTTGTCAGAGTGTTGTCTGTTCGGATGGCGACAGGCGTCTGAAGAAAAGATTAGTTTTCAGTCGGGGGAGAGACAGCTCTGGATGTCCCAAACTGCAAACTAATAAAGAGGGGAAAGCAATAAAGCTCGTGGACAGCAGGTTTGACTGTTTTTATAGACAAATCAATAAAATGATAGATGATGGAAAATAACGGCATCTCAGCTGCCAATTTCTACTGCGGCTTCAAAATCGCCGTCTGTCACACACACGCACGCACACACACACACAGAACATGGTGCAGACACACAATCAGGTGTCTCAAGTGGGTTTTGTCTGCATTAATACAGCAGGTTCATTGACACATTAATAACTAGTCATGTTTTGTTTATTTGACTCTGTGTACATTGAGTCATGAGTTAGATTTGTCTTTGCTGGTGTTTAAATGATGTCATGGTGTGTAACTGTGCGTGCGTGTTCATGTTTGTGTGTCATAACTAACAGAGTAAATCCTCCTGCTGTAAATCTTTTTGAGACCAGAGGGCCATTGTCAGGATCAATACAGACGACAGGGCCTCCTCTGAGCCCGCCCCTAATTGGCTCAATTTCTACACTCTCTGTGTATGAGTGTTTGAATGTGTGTGTCTGTGTGCGTGTGAGCGCGTCACAGTGTATATGATATATAATTGTATTATTTGGTCCATCCATTAAAGCATGAATTGATCCAGTCCAGGAACATTTTTTGAGTATTAGTTTACAGATCTGTGCGACACGTTGTTTCTGTGTTAACATGTTGAGTCATCATCTCTAAGTCATTAACATTCCATTTTATAGAGTCTGGTTTTGGTTTTGTTCTCATGGATTCTTGTTTTGAAGGTCCTGTTTGCAAGTCTTTCATTTTATTTTATGACACACTTATTGACAGCATTTCCAGGTTGTGATAAATTCTTTGTAATATAAAAAGGTGATTCTTGTGTATTTGACACTTTTTTTTTATTTACAGTCATACAATCTTGCAGGGAGAAACTCGTTGTAGTAGAGCCTTACATATTCTTAGAACACTGTTACCCCTACTCCTACTTCTTCTGTTTTCTCTCATTTTTAAACCACACATGCTTAACTCACAGCTGGGAAATACAGTGACAGTACAGCAATTTGCTGAAGAACAATATGAAAAGGCAGTAGTGGAGAAAGTGGATATGAATGTGTTGTGCCACTGTTGTCGATGTTTAACACAGTGACAGTATTTGAAGCAAATTAGTTTTAGTTGTTTTTTTGTTCATCAGACGCCAACTGTGTCTTCCAGGTCTAAATCTCGCCATCGGCGCTCTCGCAGTGGGAGCGGCAGTCGTAGCCAGCGAGGGACCCACAGCCGCAAAAGGAGCCGCAGCCACAGCCGTCGGAAGAGTCGGAGCCGCAGCAGAGAGCAGGATCAGAGCCGCCGCAAGGGCCGCAACCGGGACAGAGAGAGAGATAAAGAGAGGGACAGAGGACGAGACAGAGACAAGGAGAAGACTAAAGACAAGGCAGACAAAAAGGGGTAAGTGACGAATGACCTTTTACATGCATGTACACATGTGATGGTAGACACAACTCAACAAACTAGTGTTGTCCATTGGGTGCAGAGTATTTGGTTTATATAAAACAGACTTGGATATGGAGCTCAGTCTCAGCTCTTTTATCCGTCCATCCATCACTTGATCCTTCCATCCATCACTCCATCATTCCCCTTCTTCCCCTATTTCCCCTTGCAATCAAGCACTCGACTACACCGGCCTTGTAATGCGATATAATTGCCTCTGGGAGGAGAAGAAGTAGTATTGGTCCAGTTGTTACAGAATGCTTTGGTCACCAGGTGAAGTCTGATCACTTTAAGTCACTTTTCACCCTCTGGGTGCAGCTGCAATAAGCCCAGAAACATAACCAGATCTTATGCATCTGTAATGTCTTTGGTGCTCATACCATGGACAAAAATATTGGCAAACAACATCTTCACTTGCATGCTTATTTCTTTCAAAGGCTGTAATACACACTAGAAACAGGTTTTGAGAAGTGAAATGTCTAAACAGAGGAATCAAACTACCTTAGAGGCCTTTTCTTTTTGATAGGCTCATATGTGTGTTTCAGAATATGAATACTACAAGTGTTGTGTGGTCGCGCCCATATTTTATATATTCAGAGGATGGCATATTGTCCATTGATAGTGATCTTCATCGCTCATGTTTTTTTTACACATCATTGCAATTAGTCAATGAAATCTATCACTAACAAAGTCCATAAGAAAAAATGGAGTAACATTCTTTTTAACTTTGAATTGGTGTGTCTGTGAAACTCCCAGAACCTAAACAGCTGTTTCAGGAACATTGCCTGTTTGTATCTGATTAAGTGAAGCTCATGCTGATTAGTCTGTCTCTGTCAGTCGAGCTTAACTGACACTTTTCTTCAATAACACTCCATTAATGTATTAAGCACATACTGG
Organism: Labrus mixtus; assembly: GCF_963584025.1. NCBI lineage: Eukaryota > Metazoa > Chordata > Actinopteri > Labriformes > Labridae > Labrus > Labrus mixtus. Next base: position 16,827,306 of record NC_083620.1, read on the forward strand.
ACATAGACATGACTATAAAACACATGCATACATGGGTTAAGCATTGACACATTTTTTATGCTCTGGTTTCTTCTTTGCACCATTGGTAAATGTAAATTGTTTTTAAGTAATGGTTTCTGCGTTAAATCTTCTTGCTCATAGAGAACATACAGCTGTGCAGATAATAAATGGATTGAAGTGTTCAATTTGAGCAACTGCTGTTTCATCCTAATTGATGATTTATTGGTCATCAATGAAGACCTTAGGGTAAAATATTCCCCAGTGTGAACCGTACACAGAGATCTGCTTTTAAAGGGAAAGTGCTCCGTTTATTTGGAGCTATTACATATTGCCTTTCTTAGATCTGTATCAGTAAAACAAATAAAGCTAACAGTGGGGTGTTAGGCCAGCAGACTATATCTATTTTCTTATTAAGGCTTCAATATCCTTCAGCATTGATAGGAATCTCCTGCTTTCTCCCTGACCCCGCTTTAGCTTGTCAGTGTGCATGTGTGTGCATGCGCTGATATGTGTTGTAACTTTGTGACGTGCGTGTGTGTATGTGTTGTGCAGTTCCACCTGTGGCAGCCTTAATCTATTTCAAACTGTCAATCCTCACATCTGGACGTCCAATTTATTTAAACCTGTGGCGGTATGAGGTTAGAATAACTCAGCCTATAGCACGTGGTACTGACCTGCCTTCATACTAGATGTTTATACATTAACAGTATATAGATTAACCCTGCTGTTGGTTTTTTTACATTAAATGTCCTGCTTCACAAGAACCAGTAAAATTAAGAAATGCTGTGCGTGAAGTGGGTGGTTTGTACAGGAGTCATTGTTTGCTGTTGTTCATTAATGTGCATTTTACTCTCATTGAAATGATACTAGATAATCACTAAATGCAGTATTGACAAATTAACCCTTTAACCCAAAGTCCGACTAGATCCCGTCCAAAACCACCAACTTGGCGGCGGGGTTTGTGTCATCAGAGCAGCAGAGACCTCCATAGTCCATTCAGGCGTCTCTGCTCATCAACATAGTGGAAGAGCAACTTTGTATGTACGTGTAAGCATGTAAAAAGTACTATCATTGCACTTACATCATGTAAATAAAAGTGACAGCGTCGTACAAAGACATCAAACCGAGGAGAAACAGCCCCACAGTGTGACGTTACAAGCCCATAAACACCTTAAACAGAGTTCATAAAAATCTTCACCCTGGAATGAGTTTTCCAAAAGGTGTGTTTTCAGTGACCTCAAACACAGTGTAGGCCTTATATAGTGATCAATCAGTCAATCAGTGACAGATACATATAGAGGTACATTTAGAAATGATTCAAGTTAGTTACAAGACTTTTTTCCACTTTATTTTGACTTAAATTTTCACCACACTTATAATATAATAAAATATATATTAAGTTGCTGTGCCAGTGGACGTTGAAATAATGTTATCGGCGTCCAAAAGAGCTGCCTGACGTGGAAGTTCCTGATTTACACTGCATGCTCCCACAGCAGTTCAGCTGCCAAACAAATCCTTTTTTAGCAGAAGAAACACAAAAGCAGTGACATGTTTCAGAAATATGTAAAACACGGCTTTCTACAGTATATCCTGTTTATGACAAGCCACTTTTTTTTTTTTACACCCTGTCTCTTCCATTCTTCTTCTTCTGTTAATGGTGACGGGGACAGGTCTTTATGTATGCCCCTGAACCCCCCCCCCCCCCCCCCCCCCCCCCCCTCCTTTACATCAAAACATGCACACACACTGTAACACTCAACCTCATTTACACTACATCCAGGTTTCTTGCTGGGTGGTGGCTGAGGAGAGAAAGCGGTGTGATGTTGATGGCGGGGCGGGGTGGAGAAGAGGCTCAGGAGCTTTATAGTGTCTGTCAGGATGAAAGAGGGGCCCCTCGGAGCGGCACCCTGACACTGACTCTGTGTGTGTGCGCGCATGTGTGTGGTGTTGTCGTCATTAAACATTTAACACTCCTCTAGTATGACAGCAACTTGGTGCTCCAGCGGCATGTTTTCATGCAAAATTTATTGAAAACGACGAGCCGTTGTTAAGAGATCGTGTTGCCTTTCACTAGTGGCAAAGGGTAAGTGGCTGATTGTGGGGTGTGTGTTTGTGAGTGTCTGTTTACCCGGACTAGTGTACAGGGTCAGGAGGTCATCTTTGCTCTGTGTAATCCTCTGGCTTCCTATTAGAGAGAACATCAGAGCTTTCTAAAAGACTTAAACCAGCCTTTAAACAAATCGTTTCTTTGCTTTTTTCCTCTTCATTGATAGTTTTCTTAAAAAGAAGGCTTGCTTGTGTTTTGTTGTTTATTCAGCACTGAGTGGGATCGCTGCATACCTTTTGATTATTATTACCCACATACCTCCTCCATCCTGTGCTCCCCCTACCCATGTGTGAACCCCACCCATCATGTTTCAGACATTTTATTTTAATCCATGTAACTACATTATTTAACACCATCTCCGAACGAAACTGGATTAAGTTACAACATGTTGTCATAACACGCATCAATATCCTGGGATTTCTAAAGTTTCATTTTGTTATTAACATCAGTTATGATTATAAAAGTACTATAAGCATCTACTCAGAAAAAACTGGACGCTCAATAAAGTAATTTATTAATCTTTGGATGTTACCGTTGACATTTCTCCTGAGGTGAATATATGACAACTTTGTGCGTGATCTTAGCTGCTGGATGGGGTTTTAAAAAAAGTAGCAACTGACTCAGTTTGGAGAAGAACTGCTGGTGAGTTGATTGACAATTTAAAAAAGAAAGCCTGCACTAGAATTTTTACACTGATTTCTCAGTTATTTGGTCCTAAACCAAAAGTGTGAAAGTAGTGTGATCGATCAATCAATCAATCAATCAATCAATCAATCAATCAATCTTTCTTTATAAAGCGCCAATTCATAACAAGTGTTATCTCGAGACACTTTACAAAAGAGCGGGTAAAAGACCTTACTCGATTGCTATAAGGACCAACCTTAATCCATCGTGAGCGTAGCATTTAGCTACATTTAGCAAAGTTACAGTGAAAAGAAAAAACTTCCTTTTAATTGACACTTAATTAATCCAAATCCCCACATCCATGCTGTCTTTAAACATTTTTTACGTATTGTGCATTGATAAAAACACATTCAGAAAGGCCTCACAGTTTTTCTTACCTTCTTAATGCTCCTTTTGTAATTTGGTTCAGGTTTCTGAAACACATCTATGAGATTTATTTTTCCCCCTAAATCATAGCAGAAGAAACACAAGTTAATGCACATATAGATGCAGCCATCATTCATACCCTCAATAATTTCTCCTCCTCCAAAGAACTTGTCTTCATTCACATGAAGTCCTTAAACTTTCCTTTGGTGTACCTCTTGCCTTCCTTTGTAATTGCTAACCAAGGCAGTGGAAGGACATTTTCTAGCTGCCTTACTCCACATCCTCAATCAGAATCAGAGAGGTCTGTCCAATTAGGCTGAACTCCTTGTCAGTGCCGGGTCACAGGAGGAGCTTCGGTCTGTGCGATTCAATTTCATGTCATTTGAGTGAGAGACGGGCAGAGGCTTGGCAGCGGAGGCACAGAGGGCAGTGTGGAGACCTCTCATGGCAGCACAGAGCCGTCCTTTCCCTGTGCATGTAAATTTGGATTGTGTATAATGAGCTTAGGGTTAAGGAAATGAAATGACTGGATTCCTTTCATTAAAGCCTTTTCTGATGTCTTTGTCTAAAGAATCATTTAGGACTTTTTCTCTGTTGTCGAGTGGCAGCACTGAATAGCTTACTTTTATGAGGGTGGACTTTCTTTTTTCACATCTGTAATATAAAGCACATCCTACTAACGTTTTTGTTCAGAGTGCCATCCCCACCATTCCCGCCCCAAATCCCATCTCTTTCTGTGTATGTGATAGTTTAGTAATTCCCCTTATTATTGTTTTCCCCTGACGAGCTAAACCGAACACAGCCTTTCCACAGGGCCCTCGTCAGGACCTGAAGGCCGCTGCTTGGCTAGCTTTGCACCATTGCTCAGCCTTAACCTCTGGAAGCCTGGAGGCTGTGAGGCAGAGTGAAAATAAAAGAGTGCACGCACACACACACACACACACACACACACACACACAACCACTGCCGATGATTTTCTCTCTCTCCTCACCTCACTGAGGAAATGATTGTCTGCTTCTTTGCCGTTGTTGAACATCTATCAGCTCATTAGTGCTGGTAATACACAGAGAAAGTGTGTTTGCGTGTGTGTTTGCGCGTAGCCCCTGCCTGCGGCGTCCTCTCAGCCTACTGGGAGTGTGTGCATGGGTGGTGTGGATGGGACCACTGGCTCCTGCTGCTTTTGTGTGTGGGTCTGAGTTTTCTGCACTCTTGCAGGACTCTAGGCTGTGTCTGGCTCTGGGAGCAGGTCTGGGGAGGTAAGAAAGACTTCAAACACCGTCCTCGGAAGGTTAGGATACACTCACGTTGACTTAAATCAATGAGCTGTAAGTGTGTGTATTATTTGTGTGTGCGTCAAGGGGGGTAGCCTAGTCGCCAGGAGCGAGAGGAGACATGGGTGAATGCAGAAGAGGAGTTTGTGTGAAAGTGTATGTGTGTTGTTTGGGTGGGGGGGGCTGGGTGGTTGGAGGAGGGTGGGTGAAATGGGAGTGATGCCTACATGCCAAGGGTGGACAGTGCATGCACACACACACACACACACACACACACACACACACACACACACACACACACAAATACACACACACAGGCCCCAACAGAGACGCACACGCATGCTTACACAGAGTGGTGCAGCTGTAGTGTTTCTTGGCCTGTGGCTGTATGTAGTCATTAGATGCTTTTTTTCCAAACAGATAATGAGCATAGATTGGATAGAAAACAGCCTGGCAGTATAAACTTGATCTTCACTACATGGACAGTTATTTACACACACAAAAGACAGTTCTGTAGCTTGTTAAAACCCACACAGTGATGCAGGAAAAACCTTGTATTTTTCACTGATTATCCAACTTGGCTATAGGACCTTGCTCTAAACCCACAGATTACTCAAATACTCGAGTACTCATTGTTGACATGACTTATTTGAGTAAAATTTCACTTCTTGCGCACCTGTGCACATGTTGTTTTAGGCTACAATAGTTCAACTCAGTGTTCATGCACAACACGAGCCACGACTAGGAAAAGTGATGTCTGTAAGTAATTTGAACGGATTTTGAACGTGAAGTACAAGATATGTGTCAATAAATGTGCATATCATTTAAATAGTTCAATGCTTAACCACATGTGCTTAAAGCAAAAGAAGAAACCAGAAAGAATCAAAGTTTAGATTCCAGTCAGAAAAGGTCTATTTGTTATGACCAGAGAATGTAGTTGGTTTTAAGGCACCCCCACATGGCTGTTTTGGATGCCCCTTTGTTTGCATGATATGAGACCAGTTATCGCGGCTAACCAACAGCTGTTGCAGGGATGGAAGTGGGCAAGAGAACTGGTTCAGATATGATTGATTCTACCCGACCTAAAAAGCTTCTGCATTGTTCTAATTAGCTCCACGAGCAAAAAAAAGTGGTCAAACTAGTATAAACATTGGAGATGCTTTTGAAAAATGCAGAGCTGGCTAAACACTGAAGCTTCCGTGTCCTTGTTGTGGCAACTTTGTTTTTTCGTGAACCCAAGAATAAACATTGAAATCAAATTGTCAGATATTGAAAGATTCACACCTCTAGCCAGTATGTTCACAAGTGTGCCGTAAACTTGGTGTATACTTTGTGTTTGGTCTGCCTGCGTCTGAGCTACTGCAGCAACATGGCAGACTCCATGAAGTTACCATGTCCCTCTGTAGATACATTAGAAAGAGCTTATTCTGGAGAAAGCACAGCGGTTGCCACATTGGACCTCTGCTGCATGGAAAACTATGGTTTTCTGTTTGTCACTGGGTTCAACTAGCATTTTTTAATTAGCCATTTGCACACCAATAAAACAATAAATAGATTGTAACTGTCAACAGGCATTTTCTCGGTCATTAGGGTATCTAGATTAAACATTGTGATCACAGGGCGTCAAAGAAAGCTCAGTAAAGTTGGGGTTAACCCTATTCCAGTTCGTTATGATCAGTTTTCAGATATACAGCCAGAAAGCTGAGCATACTGTACATGCCGGATAATTAGACAGAGAAGCTAACTCAGGTTTATGAAGAAAAGGAAGAGAAGACACAAAAGCTTCATGCGTTGGCTAGGACTCAGTGAGGTTTTTTTTCTGGTGGATTAAACTTCAAATAAAAAAGATGCCACTGGACATTACCAAAAGAAACCGTCAAAAATGAGAATGATAATAATATGAGGTTTGTTAATCAATTCTAACGAATTGCATTTACAATTTTTCACATTTTCTAAAATATAATTTTTTTCAATAGGTCAAGTGTAAAACACAACAACCTTAGAGAAACCGAAAAGCATCTCAGAAATATTTTTTGTCGCCTTAATAGCCAGTTACTGCAAGAAATGTGGTTTATGCTGGACAGTGACCTCCCTCTCTGTTCTCTGTGTGGATTTGTGTTTGCGTGTGTGTGTGTGTGTGTGTGTGTGTTGAGAAAGAGAGAGAAATCTGGCCCGTTTTAATCACAGGAGAGACACCCTGAGCGAGCGATAGAGCGCTGTGACAATCCACTTAGCGCGCTCTGTAATCTGTTTAACCATTTAGTGAGTTGTTACAGGAGTATGCAAACACTCACATAAAAAAAAAAAAAAAAACACTCCACACTCCCTGCACAGGCTGCTTTCTGAACTGGGTAGCGATTTAGTTCTCTGTAACACGTTTAGAGTGGTGTGTGTGTCAGACTGTGTGTGTGTTGATGTGTTTGAGACCTGCTGTAGGCACTGAGAGAAGCCAGGCCTGGAGCATGATGACAGAGAGCAGACCCGGCCAAATAGAAGATCCCCCAATCCAATTACCCTGTTCCTCTCTTTTATTTCCTCTCCTTTCCTTTCCCTCACTTCTCCTCTCCTCTTTCTTTATGGCCCCGGTCTTAGCAGGAGTGAGCAACGGCAAGTCCTGGCTGCTGTTGAAGTGGCTGGCTTCTTCTTGGGTTTTTTTTTTTTATGGATCAGAGGAGGATGCAGGCAGGATTATGAGCAGCAGGTTATGAGCAGCAAACATGACTGGCCAGCTCCGATTTAGGAGGGTTATGTAAATGTGCTTGTCGACAAAATATGTTTTTCTTCCCCATCTCTCTCTGGAGAAGCTGGATAGTTTTGGACGAGAGGATGCAGAGTGGTGTTGAAGGCGCGGAGGGGAGCTAAACGAGGAGATTGTTATGGAGAATGATGTGTAAAAGAGACACACCGTTAATGTTTAATTTTCTCCAGACTCCGGCGCTTATTCATCTGCACCCGGGGCAAGGAAAGGTGTCCACTGAAGTCTTTATGAGAAGGAATACATTACAGGGAGAGATGTTCGTTTGTGTTGGAGAGAGCAGACAAAGTAACAAAGAGAAGAGAGTCAGACAAGTTCTCAGTTAGAGAGTACCTTTCGTCATGCACTTGACCTCTGCTGCTCTCAGACAGAAATAAGACTCTGCAGGTCCTGCATAATGGCATTGATCATTAAAAGAATACCTCCTTCAGACTGGGCAAACAACGGCGCTCCAGACATACAGTTAAGTACCATAACTCAGTTGTGGAAGTAAATATTGCCTGAGAGAAGCACATAATAATCATTCTCAGCGGAGGTTTCAAATTGGCGGCCATTTTTCTCGTATTTTCTCTCTCAAAATGATGAGCTGTAACAAAAAAGAGGCAAAGATGTACCTGTCCCATATCACCACTAATAGAGTTGTTGTTGTTGTTGTTGTTGTTGTACACTGTGCCTATTGATGGTGACTTATCTGCATCATAGGTGTAAATCTTCTCTTTATCCTCCCTTTCATCTTTCCTGACACTTTTCAGCACAAGGTCAGATATCATGGCCGATATTTCATTCATTTGAACTAATGCCTCGCTCACTCTTGCTCTCCTTCGGTCTCATGTACTCTTTCTTTCTTTCTCGCTAGACTCAACTCTGCAGGTTTTATACCTCGTGTCTCAGTATACCTCTCGTACACACAGGAACACCATGCTGACTGTTTTCTGCCGTCCACTTTCCCAGAAGGTCATCATCATACTTATCTTTGTTCAACATGTGAAGTTTACCGAAGGAGCAAACCAATAAAGTGAAAATAATCACGAGATTATTCAAAGTAACGTAAAATAAAATGAAAATTAAAATGAAGGTGATCTTGTATATAAAAGGAAGATTTGTACGTAATTTAAGAAAATTGTACATGACTTGTCTTGATAAGCACCGTTTGTCATGTAGTTTCTTATAAAATAAGACATGTCTGTAAAATATCAACTTTAAGGCATTTTCCTAAAAGACAGTGCTCGAGAATAATTTATTGTCTAGCTTAATTCAAATACATATGGAGATATTCCTGTTCATGAGTAAGGCTGGGTGTAAGACTAAGTCAAATGTGCAACAAAGTCAAATCTGCTGCTGTCAAACTGTACAGGCATTCAGTCCAATGAACTAGTTTTGCTCACAGCCACTACCTCATGCGTTCTCTCATTACATGTGATATCTGGTTTGACCACTTAAGCGAGGTTCACGACAAGATAATCGGCCCAATTTAGAGCCTGATTCCCACCTTCCGACAATTCCAAGCAAAGTCCCAATTTTTGAATGGTTCTAAAAATGATATTGCCAGATTGTCCTGTGGTGTGTTGTGTTGTGCGTTAAGAGCTATCCGATCTGCTCGGAAGGCTGTTGGGGCTGCCCCGATTCCAAATCGTAAATATCAAACGTGTTCGATATTTACGATCCGATCTCATGTTGTGTGGGTTGAACCCTGAGGGAAGCCGAGCGCGCGCTCTGTGGAAGGTGACATGGATCGTAATTATGACCAATTGGGAAGCAAGCTGACCGAACAAGGAAGAACAACGGCAGCAATTTTTACTCACCTCAAGGTCTCGCTGTAACGTATCTGTATCTTCACGCCTTCTCCACGCCGTCTTTATCCATAGTTTGACTTTGTGAATTTACAGTTAAAATAGTCTCAACTATTGCTAATTCTTCCTTTACCGTCATCCACCATGTTTGTTTACTTTAAAGTCGGGGTTGACTGCAAGACAGTTCTGTTGAGAGTCGGGATTGTGGTTGTTGGTGACTCGTTCCTGTTGTTTCTGGTCTTTTAGTGCAGGTCAGAAACTTTGCTCTTTCTCGCTGCCCAACCACTGCATTTTTTTCTTTCCTCTCAGCTTTGAGCCATCATTCAGTGCCCCCCCCCCCCCCCCCACCTCATGTTTGATTTGACCGCTCCTCCCTGGTTCTCCCTCCTCCTGTGTCCAAATCTGACGGCATGGAAACTATGTGCATTTGTGAATAAATATCCTGGGCACTGCCGTCTAATCAACACAGTAAAATAATTCATTTTTTCCTTCACATACACACTGCCTGATGCACACAGGCTAAAATCTGGGAGTGGGAAAGTCTTTGTGAAAATGTTTATTTTGAAGGTAAAATGGTGGCGTATTTTACAAATGAAAGAAAATAGTTCTCCCTACATTTTCAGACCCATAAGACTCCAGCTAAATGATGCTTTTGGAGCTCCTTTTTTGGCATTTTTTGCCACTATATATACATCTTTTATTTTCACCTTCAACTAAGATCTTTTTGGGACAGGAGAGAAATGTGAACATGTTTTCTACAGAAACTTTTTTATTGCTGTTTTAACCAAAGAAGCTGAAAATAAAGAGGGTTACATTTTCTCTTAAGACAGAGTGGACAAATAAGACATTTTCCTTGAGAAGATGATTGTAGAATCTGGTCATTTTTATTTGCACAGTTAGTAAACAGATTTAAACATTTGACCAGACATTTAGTGAGAACATGATGTGTTGACTTGAAGGGACTAGACTCAGGTCTTCATCGGAGGATTTCAGGCTCAAGTTGTCAGCATGTCAACTGCAGCAACCGATCCGTCCAAGTCATCTGAGTGTGCGCGTCTAAGTCTGTTCCGTGTTCTTTCGTCTGTTTGAGTTAGGGTGAGACTCGGGTTAACTTTTTCTTTGTACCACTTTTCCTTGAAGTATACAGACGCACGCACGCACACACACACACACACACACACACACACACACACACACACACACACACACACACACACACACACACACACACACACACTCCTGACATCTCTCCCTGTCGGCCAGACTGCAGAGCGCTCGGGGCCATGTTGTTTTGTCTTCTGACGGACAGACAGAAAACAGAGAGAGAGAGAAAAAAAAAGAGACTTACCCTGGCCAGTGATTACGCCAGTTTGACACCACAGACTTGGAGGGGGGTTGAGGTGGCTCAGTGTGTGAAGAGAAGTGAAAAAAGGCACGGCAGAAAACGCTGTGTAGATGATATGAATAACAATGTACGCTGTGTGTCTCCCCGGACCTTGATAACCTGCAGACCACAGCCCGCTCCCGGTGACAGGCCGGCCTTTGTGGCCACTTTATCCCGCCTGTACACTTGTAAGGTAGAGCTGGGATAATCGCACCTAATCTAATTAAGGGCTAAAGAGGGCCATGACTGAGGCTGGCCAGAAGCAGACTGGGCACTCTCTCTCTCTCACACACACACACACATACACACACATCAACAAGCCCAGCTCAGCGGCAAAATCCTGTTTGCATCAGAAAAATAAGGTTGTCATATTGATTATGCAGATGAGGGACAAACGTGGGGTAACTGCCTTTCTGCCAGCCGGTTACAGCTGACACAGGCTAAAGAGAGCGAGACAGAGAGAGGAAGAAAGGATTAGGACACGTTTAGCTAGCTGTTTTTCTTTCTACCATTCTACATGGGCCACATTTAGCCTCTGAACAACATCATCCCCAATGCTAACATACCACTTCTGTGAGGAAAAAACACTAATGGTGCCAGTTGTTTTTTTGTTTTTTTTACCACAGAATTAGTCTAAATCAGAGAAGGTTACGTTTAAAGGAGGAATTTTGTCAGACAGTTGAAGACGTTTATTTCCAAGTTCCTGTTTAAACTCTGAAGGAAAAAGGCAGATCATTTATTATTTTTCTAATAATTTCCCTTTTCTCATTACACGTTGGATGGCAGCAAATTGTAACATAGAAAATAAAGACAGCTACACAGAGCGGAATGGAAATGTGCAATAAATATTTCAATGAGATGTTTATTGCCATTTGCAAAGGTACAGGACGGTACAGGTACATTGACATTGTTGTGCATTTCTCCCAAGGAAAAAATATATAAAGAAATTAGAATAGCAATATAAACATAAGAGTAGAAAACATTAACAAGTTGTAGTAAAAACTAAGAAAAAAAATAAACTGTACAGAAACTATGCACTCTTTTTAAGAAAAACTACAAAGGGAGACACTGCAGATGCATTTGTCTCTGCTTTGTGTTTTCTGCAACCAACACTTGTTTTTCTTAATCCATTTAATGTCTAGATAATTTTTTTGCTTAATTACTATCAAAAATAAATGTATCTCTGGAGATCTGACATCCTATGGCTTTATCTTTTTTTACCCTCCAAACTGTCCAAAACCCAAAGGTATTGAAATGTAATCTCTATACAACACAGAAAATCATAAAATCCTCCAGTGTAAGAAACTGCAACCTACAAAAATGTGGCACGTTTCCTTTATTTAGTGACTTGAAAGGTTATCAAACTTCTTTGATTAATTTCATTAATGGTCTAATTGTTGGTGCTGTGTTTCTGGGTCTAGCTGCGTGTAAGAAACATGTTGCAGTTTCATGGTTATTAATAAACTGTCCATGCACATTTGTGTGTTCCAATGCGTGGGTGCTTGTATATATGTACACACTTGTGTTCAGGTGTGTGTGTGTGTGTGTATTGTGTGTGTGTGTGTGTGTGTGTGTGTGTGTGTGTGTGTATTGTGTGTGTGCAGCCAGCCGGCAGACAGATTGCTATTTCCCCCCTCTGCCCCTATAGAAAGGGCCGGGTATTCTCTGGATGAGGGTGTGATGTACAATTGAAGGGCAGGATTGAAACTGATTACCTTGTTAACTCCTGGCACCCACTGGCAGCTTGAAATAGACCTGAGCGCCAGGGCCTGATTTGCAAATGAATTACCTCTCGCCTGGCCCTCCCTTTCCCCTTCCCCTTCATTCCCCTGTCTTTTTTTTTTTGTCCATTCTGTGCCAAGATCATCTTTTCATATTGTGCCATGACAGATGCTGTGCCGGGCTGCCATTGTTCCCCGTCAGTTTTTCTGGGGACACGAGGAGAGCCAAAAGATTTCCACATGTGATTTAAACACAAGCGTCCTTCTTGCCGTATAGCCCGGTGCTTTATTCTTTGTGTACCAGTGCTGCAATCTACAGAGTTTTGGAGCGGGCAGAAATGTTGGGGAGCGTCATTGTCTCGATCTCAATAATGGAGAGGTATTCCTCTGATTAGGACAGGTTCTAATTGGGAGGTATGAAAGGGATCGCAAGCTATTGAAGAAACCGCCGGGAAATTGATTGCTCTCCATGTCTCCCTTTTGCTTTATTTCTCTTCTTCTATGTCCCGCTTTCCCTCTATGTAACACAATAAAATGAAATCAATTTCCTATAAAACTTGGCCCCGACATTCAATTCCCATCAGCACTAAGTTTGTGTGTATCGACTTTAGAAGAGGCAGCTGTGGGCAGTCTGAAGCCCTCACCCTTTTATCTTTTATTTGTGTTTGAATACTTGTGTAAATAGATCCGTCCTACTTTAGCTGAATGAGGTCTTGATTTGCTCTTTAGCCATCACCTACTAAAGCAAGATTGTTTTATCAATGCAAACACATGCAACTTCCTAAAAAAATGTATTTGCTAACTTCTGTTTGAAGTATGCACAATCTTTGATCATGAAAGAATCAAAATTTAACCGCAAACAATTTGTTGTTGATAGTATTTCTTCTTTCTAAGTTTTAATGAAAAATCAAGAATAGCTGGCAAATTTACCAACCTGTCAAGAGTATGTGTGCAGACAAACTATGTACAGTTCTAGCACTTCTGCACTTCTGTGTTATATTCATGTTTTCACCAGTAGTAGCAGCACTACTTCTGCAGTAAGCTTATATCAGTTGACTAAAATACTGTTTGATTGACAACACCAATGCTATGACTCTCACGCCCACAACCTCTCCCTTCTGACCTGCTTTTACTTCCATTGTGAAGAACCTACCTCAAAACAGAGGTCTTACATGGCTTTGATAATGGCTAATACAGCCCTGCGTTTTTAGATGGTACAAAAATAAGATGGAGATGTTTTGTCAAAAGTTTACTCTGTAAACACTGTTTTAAAAAAAAGTGCCTATAAATGATATATCCTCCCAAATATGTACTTCTGTTTCAGAGTGCACGTTATAAATGTCTTGATGATGTCCAAATTAGTTTTTTTATTTCTTTATCCATGAGTGTCTCTAGCTTTCTCTTTAACTTGTGTGTCAACTTTGACCAGGTGTCAGATGTGGGTGACGTGTGTGTGTCACAGAGAGCAGAACGGCTGTCCATAAATCAAATTCCTTCTTTCTTATTCTCCTTTTTGACTTTTTTTATTGACTGCACTTAACCCTCTTTCAGTGAAACACTAAGTGCTGAATTTGTTAGCCTCAGTTTTAATGAACTGCCTTTCTCTACCTTTTTGGGATTATGCTAAAGTAGAGCCCCCTCAAGTGTGTGTGTGTGTGTGTGTGTGTCTGTGTGTGTGTGTGTGTACGTACATGCACACACACAGAATTACATAGAGAGCATAGAAGCATGAGTCTGTGTTTTGTTCCCTCTTGTGTGTTCTGTATGAAAGAGTGACAGCCCCTGACTTAGCCCGGCATTATCCCTTCCTGTGTGTGTGTGTGTGTGTGTGTGTGTGTGTGTGTGTGTGTGTGTTTCCCCCCTGCCCTCCTCTTTGCTGTATAAAACCCTGAGAGGTAGCTCTGATAGTACACACACAAGAATACAATTTCAATTTCAATTGGCAGCCCTGTTAAAAGGGAGCTATGGAGATGGCAATCAGGCCTGGGGGAAAGCTCAGCTCCCTGTATTATTGTATGTGTGTGTGAGTGTGTGTGTGCGCCTGTCCCTTGCCTGCTTAATAACAAGCTTTTGCCTTCTATTAGTTAAACAGGCAGATGTCACTGATGTGGACTGTGTATTAGTGCATTGTGTGGTTCGTGTGTGTGTGTGTGTGCGTGCGCGTGTGGGAGTGTGTGTCAGAGGGTTCCTTCAGTGTCGCCATCACATTGACTCTTTAATAAATATGCCTGCCATTCTATCAGCAGTCAAACAACATATGAATGCTCAATGACACGCTTGACAAGGCATGTAACTGTGGCAAATGGGGCGTGCATACCCCCACACACACACACACATGCACACACACGTACACACTTATGAATGATGTCTCTTTCCCAGCACTACACTGTCCTGTCTTCTCTTTGCTGCTCTCTCTATTTCTCCTCACTATCTCTGACTGCCATCAAGTCGAGGGCTGAGAGGCCACTGTGGGCCTACAATGTATTTTTGCAGCTTCAGTACAAAAAAAAGGATTCTTCAAAACTCTGTGAAGTGACAGTAAAAAGCTTTATATGATATAATTTGACTTTTATATAAATACATGTTTGTATTAAATAATATTGAGGAGTTGGGCTAACACATACTTTCATGTAGAGCCTGACCGATTAATCGGCCAGCCGATAATATCGGCCGATAAATAAATATGCATATCTATATCTATCTAAAGACCGAACATAGAAGATGTTGGCAGATTTATCGGTCTCAGGTTTATTTTCTCCCCAATATCGATATCGCCCTAAAATTCCATATCGGTCGAAACCTACTTTCATGTGATGTTGTTGGCATTGCAACATCAATCCTGATAGATGGATAATTATTCTCAAACTATATGGATATCATTTTTGGATTAGCTGCGTCCACCTCTGCATTTAGTCTACTTTAGTCTTACTGTCAGATTAAACTAATTATTGCAATTTTTATCGTATTACTAAAAAGCTAATAATACTTCAAATGTAATATTTTTTTGTGTTGTAGCTGTTTAAAATATCTCCAAGGTCAGTGAAAGACCGTCTGATTCAACAGTGCTTAAGTCTTTTAACTTAACCCAGATCCCATGCATGGTTAACAAGTGATGATGAAATAACAATAATTTGTGTTACATTGTAATATTTTGCAAGAACAGTGCTGAATTTTACGATAGTTTACCAAATTCATACCAATACAAAGGACTTATAATTACACAGTTGTAATATATAAAGAGCATTTGTTGAAATCATTAAGTCCATATTGCTCACACACTGCCATTGCTAATAGAGGATAGTTAAATATTGGCTGCCACAAAGGGTTAAAGGGTTGATATGAATATTTGGAGGTAAACCTGGCCAGTAGTGGGCAGACAAAGGGTTAAAGCTTCCTCACGCAGGACAGCAGGCCAGAAAGGTAATGCATGGCTGATGAGTTCTAGGCTAATGGGCAGCTCTGTTAGCTGAAAATCAAATGACTGCCTCTGCATTTTAAGTCCCTCTGTCGCCTCCATTGACTGACTAAAGATATTTATCTCTGCTGTGTCAATGGGTGGGGGGAAGAGGAGGAGGAGGGGGGGGGGGGGGGGGGGGGGGGGGGGGGGTCAAGTAAAGAGAGGAAGAGGGGGAAAAAAGAGAGGGGAGGGCATCTGAGAAAAACCTGTCGACCTAATGCAATTATTAGAAACTTGACCGCAAATGACAACTCATCTGGTGCTGGCTCTGTAATTAATTGTCTGCTTGTAAGAGCGCAGAGAGGTTTGGGAGGGGGAGGGGGAGGGGGGGAGGATGGGGGGGGGGGGGGGGGGAGTAGGGAATGAAAGGCAGGCAGGTGATTGGGCAAAGGTAAAATGACAGGTGAAGGAGATGAGGTAAGAAGAGGCAACAGCGTTCGAGATCCTCGTTAAAGTGGAGATACAAAAACGTTTGGACACAGCGAAAAGAAAATATACTGCGAGTGATAGAAACCGAGAGAAACGCTCGTTTGAGATGACGAGAGGGGAAAGTCTTCGATTGGAGAGGATAAAAGACCGAGAGGCAAGCGAGATGAAAGAGCTGGAATGAGAAAGCAGTGCGATGGATCCAGTGATAGGCTCAATTGGTCGCTATTGACCTGGCCAGAGCTCAGTTTAACACTCACACTTGTTTGTCCAGTTTTACTTAATTGACTTTGGATAACTAATTACCATTTCCTGGAACAACAGTACATTACTCTCCCTGTGTCTCTGCTCCCCCCCTCTCTCACTACTCTCTGTCTTCCTGGTTTGCAGCTGTTTCATAAGGAATGTAAGGTAGTCTACAAACAAGTTACAATATGTTTAATAATGCAACATTTGAATGTTTAGATCTTCATCTTGCAAAATGCCAAAGGT
Organism: Labrus mixtus; assembly: GCF_963584025.1. Taxonomy (NCBI): domain Eukaryota; kingdom Metazoa; phylum Chordata; class Actinopteri; order Labriformes; family Labridae; genus Labrus; species Labrus mixtus. Next base: position 16,843,759 of record NC_083620.1, read on the forward strand.
AATGACTGATAGGTGGATAGAGGATAAAAGGGTCACAGGTCAAAGATGCTGCTGTAAAAAGGACTTGTGTGCACATATATTTTTTTAACCTAACAGTTGTTGTATTTGGAAAGCTTACTACCCAAACGTGTAACCTATTGACTATAGTGAATCACAAAGAGGCCTGAAACTTAATGACCTGTTCTCTTTGGATGCATTTTAGGGGATTTAAATGATTTGGAGGGACATCTGGCTGTAGTCGTGCTGCCTAATGTATTTCTGATTGATTATGATTTGATAAACATTTGCTGGTCTTTCATTATTATATATACGATACGATAACTGATAATGACCTGCTCCTGATGGCCCATACCGATACATTTGTACGTTATTGCATTTTAAAAAGAAGTTCATCAAATGTAGTTTATTCATTGTTAATCTGTCATCGATTGCTTTAGCCTTTGGGGTGTCTCTTGCAATCTTTCTGCAGTTTTCAGTTGCCCGTCGAGTCAGCACTACAGTACTCGCGTCTGACTTGGTGCTAATGCTAGCAGCTAATGCTACTTGGTTGCAATGACGACTCTTCAGGTGACTTATAAGATTCGGTGTGTTAAAACTTGACTATTTTTCTCCTCTCCTCTGAATCGCTGTTACTCTGCTCTGACACGGTGCAAAACATCCTCACTGGTGACCACATGTAAACTCTCGCTGCAGCTGGGCTCCTTGATCTTGTTCTTCTTCTCCGTGTTCCATGGAGGCTTGCATACCACCACCTACTGTGTAATGTGTAGGCTTTTTAAAGGGCCCATATTATGCTTTTTCTGGTTTTATATGCTCTTTAGTGTGTTTTCCAAGTGTCCTGTGCATGTTTGGGCACATCTATGTGCAAAAATTCAAAGTCCGCGGAAACGCAGCTTCTCCTACGTCCTCCTGTTAGCTGTAGCATTAGCCGCATGTAACGCTCGGTTCTAGCCCCCCTCGATAAAAATTTGTCAGTCCGACGTCATTGTCAGTGTGAGATCACTGATCTAAGCCCATTGGCTCGTTGTGGCAAGCCCAGCAGCTCATGTTGCACGGCCATTAACTTCTGTAGCACGCCCACGATATGCCGTAGCCTGCGGTAGCACAGTAGTGCTAAGGTGCTAATGTTTATGCTCCCCTCGGACGGAGCCAGTGGCTGCATTCCCAATATGGTAAAAGAGGCGGGACATTTCCGAGAACCGTGCTGAGCAACTGACCAATAACGACAGAGCGGATCGGCAGACCAATCAGAGCAGACTTGGCCCACGTGGGGTTTAACAGTGGGGGCTCAGCAGAGCGTAGCTGACGGACTCAGAGCGGAGAGGGAGCAAGGAGGAACAGTACGTGAAAACAGACACTTTTTTCAGACTTTAGCTATTGTGACCGTACAAAAGTAGGAACATAGATTAAATATACGAACCCCAAAAAGGGCAGAATATGGGCTCTTTAATAAGTAAATGAAGGCCATTATAATCGGTTGATTTTATAGATTAAACATTCTTGTCTTTTTTTTAAGGAATCATGCAATCATCAGTCACGTTGTTTCATTTTTGTATGTATCGCTGCCTTTTGTCGTTTGTCGGATATTACAACAGTTTAATTAAAACGTTTAAAAAAAATTGATCTATGACATAGCCTCTGGGAACAACAGCCAACTTTTGGGGGCTTCAGGTGTAGCCAGCGGGTACGGATAGAGGACATCATGGCTTCGTTTTCCTTTTGTTGCCCTTCTGTACAGTCCAACTAGCAACTTGAGAAGTGTGAATGAAGTTGGAGTTGTGAAACGACATCTAAGAGTGAAAGAAAAGTTCCCCCCTTTTTTTTTTTTTTAGCAGATATCTGTTTAAAGAAATTAGTTAAAGCTCAATCATCATCAGATGATGGAAGAAGCGATTGCATTACAGCAAATGTGTCCTATACCTTATTTGCTCTCCACACAGACTGTTGTCTTGCATTCAAAGCGCACGGAAATTATAGTGGAAGATGCTACTCGGACTACTAACAGACACTAGAGCACTTCTGACACTTCACTTTGTGCTACTCGCCTAAAGATTCTGCAATTTTTATGGAGGATCTGTTAAAAGAAATTAGCTTCTACCTAAGGAAACTTTAATTTGAAGGACATTTGTGAGTGTGTTTCTAACCCTACAACAGCGACGCATATTAACAGAGACAAGAAATACATCAGCCTGCTGAGAAATAGCTGTGCTCATATCTCAATACAGCCATCCACTTATTATGTGTTTTATCTTACTTTACCTGGTCACTTGTAATTGAATCAATCCATAGGCATATTACTTTTTGAAGAACACAGTAAGATTCTGAATGTGACCAAATTTACGCTTCTTGATTTAGGACATCCCAAAATATGCTTCCCATGCTTTCTCAGTCTGCATAACCTGTCAGATCATATCAAGAATGACTGTCTGTCCCTGTCTTCACTTCATCTCTCCCTCCATCACCCCCCCCCCCCCCCCCTGCTGTGTGCCAGGGCTATAATGTGCTCCTATGGTTGTATTAAGCAGGCCACAGTGTCTCTGAGGCCTTGTGCTACACCACCATTACTATCTGGCTTGCCTCCACTACAAATTGGATGAACAGGCACTGACACATTTTCAATATTATTACATTAAACCAAGTGGATTTTGATTGATAACCTAATATTGGCCTAATGCAAAACATCAATCATGGCAAGTATATTAATTATTTAATATTGTGGCGTAATTCAGAAATCAATGTGTTGAAGGCTCAGAGAACAGGGAAAGGGGGAGAGAGAGAGAGATGAGGAGAAAAAGAAAGCTTTGTCCCTGAAGACCTCAGAAGATTATATGATGTTTTGAAAAGAGAGATGAGGATGTAAAGTGTGTGTGTGTGCGTGCGTGCGTGCGTGCGTGCGTGCGTGCGTGCGTGCGTGCGTGCGTGCGTGCGTGCCTCTAATGGATAGAGCGATCCCTCTGGTCCTGGTGCGGACAGTGCTGCTGGACAGCTTGCCCTTGATAGAGTCAAGACAACAGATTACAGAGCGGGAGATGAAATGCAGCTGAAGAGCTACATAAAGGTTGGCTCTTCAAAATAAAAATAAAACAAAGGACAGAGAGAAGAAATTGGTTTGGTCATAAACAGGAGAACGTTTTATAAAAGAAGAGAGCGAGGGAAGAAAAGGGGGAGGAAAAAAAAGAGAGGGGGGGAATGAGTAGAGGAGGAGAGATGGAGTGCTGCGTCTCCCCTGTGTTAGATTGTTTCTCACTAATTGCGCTTCATTAGCGGATTACACACACTGTCACCACGGTAACAAATGTCTTGCTGTCTGGTTGCAGAGCGCCCGTCATGTATAATGAATGTGGCGGGGTGTTTGTCAGAATGTAATGTAATTACAGCTAGATGAAGTTTGCCTTAAGTGGTTGAGTTGTCTACATGTGGCTCACTGACAGAGCACAAAATAAACAAGAAAACATCCTTTTTCCTCCTTTTACCTCCTTTTACCATTCTTACTTACTTTCTTTAATGCCTTACTGATACTTCATATCATAACTCAAAAATACTGATGATGTGGGGATGGCTTTTGTTGTGGACAAACCCTGAATAGGATCTATCCTGATGGATGGAGAGAGACCAAGTGTGTACTTGTTATAAGCTTTGCAAAATGTTGTATTTCAATTAAATACAAGATGTATTTGAAAGTAAATTTACAGATAGACTGTTTCAGTTTGTCCTTTATTGTGCAATATTTAGGTACCTAAGGTAAAAGGTTCTTTAAGAATGAATCAAAATGAAATGAAACAAATTAATAAAAGAAGCAAAATTTGAACCCCCTCAGAAATATGATTGAGTAATTTTGAATTTCACAAGAGGCATATTAAGTTTGACATAGATTACAGTCCTGTCTTCACAGGATCCAAAAGTTCTTTATCATATTGGATGGGATAAAGTCCTTTTATATATCTCAACAGTTCTGGACCTATTAGAGGTGTCAGAATGGACCAGTCCAATAAGGATGAGCTCTTTCCAATATTGTTTTCATTTTCAGGTAAATTTGATGATTAGCAATTACATTTGGAAACCTTTCAAATGAATGGCCATAGCTACAGAAAGGTATCGGTAAGAAACCATGTCAAGTACAGTGTGATGGCGTTGAGGGAACAGGGATGAAAAACGAAGACAACAGTCTTACTTTCTATGGAGTTGCCCGTCAACTAAAACAAGTGGAGAAGAGTTGGAGTTTCTTTCAATATCCATCTGCCAAAAGCAAACATTTCTCAACTGCCGCTCTAGATTCAGCATCAGAAAGGAATGATTTAACTAGGCTAACGTTATTCTTTTTTGAGCCTCAGGCTGGTCAGATCTGTTTTTCGATCACGGTAGATTCACCTGACTGTTTAAAAAGTACAACGGCAGTTCAGTCAAATTAGCTTTGTTATTGTTTGTATAACTTTTGGGGGCTAATATAATATTTTAAAATATTCTGACTGATGTTGAGATATCAATGGATGGATGAGAATGATCAGAAACATCGCAACCTGACACATTAAATAGAACAAGCACTAAGGAAACAGCAGGCAGGTTGGACTACAAGGTTTAACTATCTTTAATCAATACAGCTATAAACATGTTTTAAATACAAGGTCGCAAATGTCCAATGGCATTATCTAAGGAGACTGTTTTTCCTATTTCCGCTAGTTGTTGACTTGGAAGTGACTTAGCTTGATAGATAGGATCTACATGTGTATATCGATGGTGCATGACATCATGGTGATTCTGTCAGCTTCCTGCTTGACCAAGGTTGTACTCGCATGTGGTATATGGGTCCAGCTGATGGATGGACGGATGGACGGATGGATGGATGGATGGATGTAGTTAGAGTGGGCTGGATGCTGGGATGGATCAGACAGTATGTAATTTTAGAGATGGTGTAGATTTACACCGTGATGCTGCTGGCTGCATTAGCAACTGAAGCCTGTCGATAAGCCTTTCTCCCTCTCGGTGCACACACAAATACACACACAAACAAACGACACAGGCAGGGTGGAGTTGTCAGTAATGGGGGCCAGAGTTAGATGGGGGGGGGGGGGTGCTGGGATCAGGGATGGGGGCTGTTTTCTGTTCTCTTGATCTGTTGATTTCTATTGCTGCAAATTTGAAACGTGCCAAAATTGCATCTATTATTTACTGCCAATTTGCTCTTTTTAAAAACGACCCCCCCCCCCCCCCCCCCTTTCCTCCTCCTCTCCTCCTCGCTCACTATGCTATCCCCGCCACTCTGATAATCACACACACATTTTTTTTTTAATCAATACACAGATAATAAGCTCCGAGTTCCTTCTCTGTACTTGAAAATTATTATTATGGCTGCCAGCAGCGAGGTGACAATATTAGTTAACCTCTGTGTTGTTGACGCAAACAAACGCACAGTCAAAGATTACGATTGGAATAATTCATGATTAGTTTTTATTTTATTTATCTGAAAGATTTCATCCTCATTTAAATCATTTGGTTTGCTTGTTTTATGAAGTGAACTGAACACCTGAACCCCATGAGAAAACAAGACTTTATTATTGTTTTTGTTTTTGAGCTGCTTCCTTGAGCTGCATATAAGTGTCTTTTTGAATGTTTAGGCTCCTGCAAAAATGTTCTTTTTATTAAATGACGCTGGGTGTCTGCACTTTTATTTACAGTTGGGGGGAAATGTGTTGTTGTGTTGCAGGGACGTCGTGAACATCAAAGCAGGATTAGAACATCTGGTAAGTTCTTTTTGACAATCCCTCTTTTATCCTGCATACATACACAATCACACACACACACAGAAGCACTTTGATATCTGCGTTTCTAATGAACCTCTGGAATTGGAGCTGAATACCTGCAGCTAGCAGAAAGGGAGAGAGAGACAGCAAAAAAAAAAAAGGATAGAGGGGGAAAGTGTCTCCCCTCGGGTCCGGTCTAGCTTTCATATTAGTGTTCCATTTATCCCTGATTTTGCCCTAACTCAGACATGTACCCACACACAGGTTGTACTCCCTTTCCGCCCTCCTTTATGCACTGAGTTGTGTTTATATGCAGGATGTTCTTTGCATGTGTGCTTCCCTCTTTGCACCATTCCTGTATGAAAGGAGCATATTTTGTATCTTTCAGACATACACACCCAACCTCCCTCTCCTTCTTTCTCCCCTCTTCTGTCAGCATGAGGACTTTCCTCAGTCTGCTCCCCTCCCTCAATGGAGATCCCGCTGGAAACGCTCTCCTGGGATGGCCTTGAAAATTTAATAGCCAACATTTCCAGTGTTTCTCTTGCTACTCGCTTTAATACGGGGTCAGAGTGCCATGCAACAAAGTGAAAAGGTTCTCTCTCCCCTTTTTGGGTGGGAAGGAACCAAGGTTTGATGTGCCCCATATTCCAGGGGATGAATTATAGACAGGGGTCAGTGAGGGTCCTGGCTCTCTGTGGATGTCACATGCTCTCCCTCCCTTGCCTTGCTGCATACTAAAGCGCAGCTCCCAGCACCCTACGCAAATGACCCCCCCCCCCCCCCCCCCCACCACTCACTACGCAAATGACCCTGAATATGCCACACAAATGACTGACCCTGAAATTTCAAACAGTTTGCAGTAACTCTTTTCTTGAGCAAGGTCAGATAAGAAGTGGATCTCAGATTTAAACAGATTGTCAGGCTGAGCTGCAGAACTCTTCATATTGTCAGTAACTGTATTCCTTATTAAAGTGAGAATAGGATTAAGAGCGAGTTAACCCTTTTTTCCTCACATATTTCACCAAAGTGGCATTAAAGATACACACTTTTGTTCCACTGCAGGGTTTCTGCAGGCACACTGAAGTGCATAGATTTCTCCTTTTTAAAATTCAGACTCTTAATAAAATGATGCACATTAAATATAGAGCATGTTACAGTAATGGTCCGGGTTCAGGTTTGGAGAACGTCTCTGGGCGGGTCTGGAGGTGTGATTGATGTTGTCCTCCATAAAAGGTGGTGTGAATTATTCAAGAGAGGATTACATGCATAAACAGCATGAATCAATACGTGTATTGGCAGTTATATCTTGGCAGACATTAGGCAGTTTGTGTCTCATGTTGAGATGAGTGAACCTCTTAAAGGCAAGTGGAGGAATGTGAACTAAGTTCCATAAGACATGAGTGATACTGCAGGACATTGTGCAGACAAATATACCTCTATGTTTTGTATATAGAGAAGTGCATTAACTTCTTAAAGTTTTGCAAAAGTTTCCTTTGTTTGTATATTTATGTATTAATTAATCAATTTGAGGTGTATCTCAGACAGCATATCATACAATAAAATATTTGCATAATGCAGTAGTTGCACTGATATGAGTATTTCAGCTTTCATGTTAGCTTTCTCAGCAGGGGTTAGTGCAGCAAGTTAGCGCGTGAGTTTTTGCATAACTCATGAAGTGTAGGAACAGATTAATATCATGTTTGCGTTTTTGCTCAGGGTAGCTCCGGAGTTGAACTTGCATATTATTATTAACACATACACACATTGGTAGACTCACCGGTGCATTGAGTGTTTTGAATTTATGGGTGTGTTTATGCTTACGCGGGAGATTGCACCCCAGTAGTCAGCTGCCTGGGGAGTGCAAGACTCTGATTACGATTCGGGACAGAGAACGGTAAATAAAGGAGCTCGTCTCTCCCTCTGAGGTAGAGTTGCCATGCTGTTAGAAGTGTTGTTTCCCTCTATACCTCACACACACACACACACACACACACACAAACATGCACACACACACAAGTCCAAGCATTAATGACTTCTTGTTGATGTGCTGCTGCTGAGATTGCTGAGTGCCGAAACCATGTTGATACATATCATGGTGTCTCATAGTCAAGTCCTCAAAAGGTTCTGCCTGGTTCTGGTACTTTTACAGATGACGCTGGTGTTTTTAATTCAAATAATTTGCATTCGTTGTCACGAACAGTTTCATTGTTTACTCATATGTAGTCATATTTTCAACACTGATGTGACAATCAAGCTTCTGTTTGGATATAGCCCGCGCTTGATTTTTCATGATGAATACTAACGTTACCCCCTGCTGTTAAGTTAACAGTCTGAGTGAATGACTGCTGCAGTAATTAGGTGGGCAATTAAGATTTATGTGGTTTGAGGTTTGTTTTATTGTTCTTGTTTTGTTTTCACATTTCAGCAGATTGACTGAAGGCATTTCAGTAGCAAAACAGGAAAAGAAAGACTGAAGTTAATTGCTCCCAGTGCTCTGCGTTAGTTTCTGCTTTTGTACACACACACACACACACACACACACACACACACACACACACACACACACACACACACACACAAAGGCACATCCCTGTCAAAGCGCACACACATGAACACATACACACACACACAAGTTTGAGTTGGAGGATTCCTTGCTCTTTGAGAAAATGGAGCGATAGTTAAAGCGGTGGCCTACAGCAGCTAATCAGTCCACATGCACAGCTTCTTAGAGCGAGGCAGAAGAAAGCCAGCAGCTCAATCAATACACAAGGAATCAGCCTCATCAGGACTCCTGGCTCAATCGGCAGCTGGACCCATCGCTCTACCACGCTACACACATCGCCCGGGGAGGGAGAGAAGAAGAAGGGAGGTAGTGGAAGAACAGAGGAGCGAGGGAGAAATATATCATTGGTCCTGGGAAGGGAGTTGAAAGGGGGGGGGGTTACAGATTAGTTCAGGGTTGCAGGTTGAGTTAAGGTCACCATTAACAGAAATAAGAAACTACAAATCTGTGTTATCATTGTGGAAATAACGCTTGATTGACTGGAAGGTCTCTCCTAAGTTCCAATTGAGTTCGAACAGCTCCTGATTTTAATTCTCGTTGAAGAAGAGTATCATAATTAAATAACATCTTACATTGTGTTATTAGATTGGCAGTTTAGTAAACACAATGTTTTTGTCTTGTGATGTGTCATTTTAACACTAAGAAAGCCAGAAGAGTGAAGATTTACTTTTTGACGAGTAGTGTCCAAGGATATGACTTATGACATCATCTTGAGTACTGCTAAGTTAAAAACAAAATCTTGTTAAAAAAATATTTCATCATCATTATTTTGGGTGTCGAGGCTCTTGACTCTGGACATCTAAAAAAACGTCTGAATTGATCACAATAGAACGGAAATAATTTGTGTAAACAAGCGAAACTTTCCAACTTACTGTAGCATGCATACATTTGAGCTGTTAGACGGTCTGAGTGGTAGACAAACCCTCCTTCAGGGATGGCTGATGTAATTTTATTGTCCCTTGGTGGGTTGAAGAGTTTACGGAGCCTAATAGATTGTTGGCCTACTGACAGATAGGCACCAGCAGCTGAAGTCAAGACACCAAGAATGTGACCAACCTGGCACCACTGAATATGGCCGAGAGTTTCACGTCAAACAGGCTGAAGGTAGAAGCTGAGGGGAGTTCACAGGTCAGGCCCCACATTTAATCTGTTCTTTTCTTTGTTCTGTTTCTGTCCTTGTTGTCAGACTGTGGTTGTCTCATTAAACACTTTCTCTTAATCTCTCTCTCTGCATCTCTTTCTCTTTTGTTCGTCTCTCTAATATGATTGTTTAGGATAAAGAGGTGAGAACAGCTCAGAGAGAGAGAGAGATTCTGGGTAGATAAAGGCGGGGAAGTGAGGGAGGGGTGTTGATAATCTGCAAACAGATTTCCATGCTTATTACACTAATGATTTCATGATATTTGATGTGCTGGTGGGGGGAGGAGGAAGGGGGGTGGGTGGTCTCTGTCTCTGTCTCTCATCTCGACGGCGCGGGTAAATGATGGAGTAATTTGAGTGACCTCTGACTTGGGGAAGGCCCCGACGTAATTGCATGTCATTCTGGCAGGGAAGGAGCAAGGGATGAGGGGGAATTGGGGGGGCGCAAAATACAAAGTGAAACCCCATCTCCGTCTTTCCCTCATTTCTCACATATCGGCTTGTTTCTCCTTTTCATGTGTCCTCCCATCACCGTCTCGCTCTCTGCATTTTGTTGCCGGTCTCATAACAGTGTTCCGAAAAAAACACACACAAAAAAAAAACACACCCCTCCCCAACAAAAAGAAAGATTGCATTAATTTTCAAATGATGATATTACATTAAGCGCTGAGATCTCATATATCAAATCGTGAGAACTACTCCCTTACTGTATGTGCTTCATCTTAATGGTATCGCTGGATGTCAAGGGCATGGAGGAAATTAAATCGGAAAGTGCAGATAGACCAAAGAAGATATTATCTCTGGATGATTGCAGTTTTGATAGGTATTCCAGTGAATTTCATTTTCTCCGGATGAGGAGAAGATGAGTTAGCCTGCACATTTGCTCATTTTTCTTCTACATGATTTATGTGAGTTGAGTATAAAACTCAACCCCCCCCCCCCCCCCCCCCCCCTTCTCCCTCGCTGCCTCCCCCTTTATCAGGGGAATACATACATGCATGCGCACACACATGCACATGCAGTAGTAAATTACTGCCTTTGAGGTGCATGTTGGCCAGAGCAGTTAACACGAGTGTGTGTATGCATACGTCTTGTATGTGGGCGAACTGCAGTGCATGAGGTGTTGTGTATCAGTGTGTGTGTGTGTGTGTGTGTGTGTGTGTGTGTGTGTGTGTGTGTGTGTGTGTGTGTGTGTGTGTGTGTGTGTGTGTGTGTGTGTGTGTGTGTGTGTGTGTGTGTGTGTGTGTGTGTGTGTGTGTGTGTGTGTGTGTGTGTGTGTGTGTGTGTGTGTGTGTGTGTGTGTGTGTGTGTGTGTGTGTGTGTGTGTGTGTGTGTGAGAGATAGCAGCAGAGCCATCAGCGGGAATGATTCCAGGGAGATGGGGGGGAAGGGGGGGGGGGGGGTGGTGTCATTACTCAGACTTGTTTACATTCTAAATACGTAATGAAATCTTGTTGGTAATAATGACGGGAATAAAAGTTTGGGAAATTGTAAAAGTGGTGAAGTTTGAGAAATGAGCCCCGGCCTGTGAAATAGCATTTGGGGGCAGGAAACGACATTATTATGCAGTGCTCCTGCCTGCATGAGACATGAAGATGAACTGCTGGCGGGCCATAAAATGCTGTTAGCCCTAGCCTGAAGTATGGCACATTGTAAAAGAGGTCTGATCCCTTATTGCCATTATATATAAAAGTATAGCCATACACAACATTATTTTTCATATAAGATGAGCTCGCGGATGCAGTGGCCCAGGCCCCCCAAATACATACACTGATAGGCAGATTTTCCCCCCCTTCTTATAAAATATATAAATAAACATATTGCCATGGAACCCATCTCTGCCCTGATCTTATAGACCTCGATATTAAAAACAGAAATATTGCATTTTCTAGGGGCTCTGTTTTCCCCTGTCCTCTTTTGGGCATGGGATATATCTGTGTGTTTGTTTGTGGGAGGGTGGGAGGGAGGCGAAGGGGAGGAAGAGGAGATGAGGAGGAAGCCCAGGCGGAAAGCAACAAATGAAAGGAAATGGAAACAGATGAAGACTTTAAAAAACATAATGAGATGAATATTGAGCATTTCAACTCCAGCACAAAAAAAGAGTCAGTTGAGGTGGGCGTGTGTGTGTCTCTGTGTGGGGGTGTGTGTGTGTGTTTATATTGAAACTTTATTGACAGATAATAATGATTACACTGGCACAATTAAGATGAATGTTTCAGTAGATGGACTGATGATCTCATTGAGGTCCCCCGTTTCTCAAGTTAGCGTTTTGGGACACTTTTTAAACTGTCAGGGGAGAATATTTTAACTTTTTTACTTTTGCATTTACACATTAAGGTAGCAGAAAAGAAGATTTATCATCTGATAAAGATCACTTTTACTGTATTTCCTCAAGCTTGATAACCATGAATCATGTCTTTAAGACTTCTGTTGAGCGTTTCTGCTAAACTTAATTTCAAACACAAGTTTAGCAACATCTGAAGTTATCCCAATTATCCCAATGTTTTTCTGCAGCTTTGATTTTATTTCTCTAAAAGGTGATCAAGAATATGATGCAATGAGGCAAACACTTGTGGCTGCCTTAAATCTTCTCTGTTCTGTTCTGATGACATGAAGGGTAACGTCCTCTGGTATATCTCTGTTCCAAGAAAACACAGTTTGCCTTCTTTTTCAGTAATTATCAATCATTTGTAGCCAGGTTATTTCAATGAGTTTCTTTGTGTGTACATGATATTCTCTTTTTTTTGTAAATACTTAAGTCACTGGTCATTTGATGAATATGTTGCTCAATGTAGCTTTAATCATATTTAGTTTTATCATCCCTGAATGAAGACATGGACAGATAATGTCAGAAAAGTTAGTTTTTATCTCTGCTCAGTTGTGAATTAAGACTTGATGTTTTGTGGTATTAAAAAGGGATTCAATCATTTATTGAGACAGCGGTCTGACCGTCTGACCACATTCTGCTGACCTGCTCTGCTCCTTAGCTCCTTCTCTAATAGGCATTTATTTATCTACTGACCCATCACACTTTGCTTTGTCTGCTCAGCCTCAGGCCTCATAACAATAATAATAATACTAGAACTGCTCTGGACCAGACAAAGACTACAAATAGATGAATATTCCCGCATGCAGTACCTCATTATAGACAGTGTAGCATTGTTTTTTTTACCAAGCCAAGTGAGGGTTGTTTATTTTTCTAATGGGACGTGTTTATTTTTGACTAATGGGTCAGACGCTGGGCACTTAAGATCTGCTAAGCGTGTCTTAGTGTGTCTGTCATCGCTGTGCTGAGGTAAGTGGACAAGCGTGAGGCCTGCTGTGGGCGTACTTGACTTCCTGTCACAATTAGGGGAAGAGTTTGAGTTGACAAGAGACAAAAAGACACACATTAATACCAAATACCCAATCTGAAAAAAAAAAATCCCTTGCTGGGAAATAGATTGATCAACAGAGATGAATAGCATTCTCTAATTCTAACAGCAGTGACAATTTGTTTTCTGTTTTGTTTTTTTCATTTTCATTTTTTTTCTGGCTATAGTAAACGTTAGGCAGAGGTGGCTCTAATAGGTACTGTATGTGATGTCTGTTTAGCCAGAGTTCTTTATATATATATATGTATATATATATATATATATATAGTTTAAATATAGTAACTATTGAGGGTGCATATAATGTGATTTTATTATTTTATTTTCTTCATGTACCTTAGTACAAATGTAGCATCAATCTGTCTTTATTTTTAAATTTGTAACAAATTTAAAGTAAACAAAGTTAAACAAAGTTTGTTTTTCCCTTTCATTTGAGTGATGTCATACCTGTTTGAAACAGGTGTGGTATGTCAGGTGTGTTTGTGAAGTGGATTATAGGTACTTCTGAGGAGATTCTTTTTTCTAAGATAGATGCTAATAAATGTGTGATTAAATTCATTTCATCTTAATGAGTGTTATCCTCATTCAAACATGCACAGGTCATGGTTGACTTTATCACTTTATCACCTTACCAGACTTTGGTCCTGCCAGCTCCCTAGTGAAGTTTTCACAAGTGAAAACAGCCCATGTGTGGGTAACAGTAATCACCCTATAAGACTTCATCTTTTGAAGTACAGCTGTTTTAAAAAAAGGAGGATGGTTGATTGGGAAAAATAAATTGACTGTTTTGAACCAGGTACGCATGACTAGATCTGATGAACACATAGAAGCAACAATCGAGGGGATCTACTCTTGCAAAGTGTTTCAGCATAAACTACAAGAGACAGATTTCTTAATAACCCGGGACATGATGTAAAGCAGGATTTTAGCTCCTCTATCAGAAACCTTTTGAAATTCTTCCATAAAAAACAATGTGGTCACTTCATCTGTTTTCTTCTGAGTGTGTAACATTTTGCATTATTCAAGTCAGTGTGTCAGCTCACCCGATAAACAAGAGTGAATCAAACACGACGTGATGAACAATTGTGTACATTATGAGCATATTTCAGCCTTTGAAAAGTCCATGGTGCTTTGTTAGAAAATGCAAGCAGTCGGTTTATTACAAGGTTTATAATTGCTGCAGCCAAAGTGTCATCCAATAAGAAATGAACCCTTATCTTCTCCTAATGATCAGACCATATTGCATAGATAGCCCATATACTGTAGGTAGTTTAGAGGTGTTGCAGAGCATCTTGTTCTGTTAACATGATAACAGTGCTGCAGTACATCAGTGCATCTTTTTACTCTATGTGTGACTGTGTTACTCATTCCATTTTACTATATATATTTTTCTCAACATATTCCCCTTCCCATCCTGCTCTACATCTGTCAGCTATATGTAATCCTGCCCATATTTGGTCCCCTCTATTATCCACTTCATCATTTGCTTCTTCTTCATACTCACCCCTCTTTTTTGTTTTCTGAAGTTGTTGAGCTCTGAAAAAAATGTAACCATCATTTATTTAGCATTTTTCTTCCTCTCCCTGTTAGCGCTTTCCTTACATGATAATAATGGGCATGGTTCTAATTGAGAGGCGAAGCCACTTCAGATGGGGCGGTTGCGTCTCTCCCAGCGGGGGGAACACACATCTGCCTCTGGGGAGAACAATTAATGCCATTTTATTGTTTACTAATGAATTACACACAGAGGAAAGGAGCATGCATGTGTGAATTAAAGGGATAAACAGATTGTTGGGAAATAAAAACATGCATTGCCCTGTGTGTGTGTGTGTGTGTGTGTGTGTGTGTGTGTGTGTGTGTGTGTGTGTGTGTGTGTGTGTGTGTGTGTGTGTGTGTGTGTGTGTGTGTGTGTGTGTGTGTGTGTGTGTGTGTGTGTGTGTGTGTGTGTGTGTGTGTGTGTGTGTGTGTGTGTGTGTGTGTGTGTGTGTGCATTAGTTGAGGCTTGTTTGTTATTATTATATATACTTATTAGTGAGCTGATTTGTAAATTACTTCACATTGCTTGTGATGATGATTATGTATTTATATATAATTATCCTGTTTCAGCCACCATTCACCGTCGTTCTGTAGGCAGGATGCACAAACTTTTCTGTTGTTCTGTTTCTCTACTTCTATATCTATTTAAAGTTAATACAAAGCATAATCACCCAACACAAAACACTGCTGGGATTAGCTCTTAAACAAGTTGCACACCCTTACCACAGCCCTGCTCAATGATGTAAATTCAGCCTTTTTCCACAAGTAAAAGAAAATATGGATTATTTTACACTCATCATATCAGTGTCTTGAAATCTGAAGTTTCAGCAGTAGCAGCTGTTTTCTTCCCTGTCATATTCAGTGTTAAGTTACCCATAGCTGGCAGAGCTGTGTGACTGTGTTTGTGTACTTGAGTGTGTGCGTGTGCATTGAGGATGCATGGTCTTACACATGCCCGTAGGCCAATGTAAACAAATGCTAATGTAATTACAGAGGGGGTGTCGTAATAAACTGTAACTAAGATGATTGCGCAGCACACAATGATCAGGTTAGTTTAGCTGCGATGTGTTATTGCTTTAAATGACGGGTTGCACCGAGATTGATTCCTGTGGCATTGGAATTGTTCACTAGGCTAAGCCTTTTGCCATTTATCTTGGTACGGATCCTGCACAGGATTTTTTTTTTTTTGGGGGGGGGGGAGAGATGAATGTTATTCTCAATGGAAAGTGTGCATGTGTACACATCTATGTGCAGGTAAAGGCCTCAAGTGTTCATCCTCTTCTCAGGTATAATAGTGATTAGTAATTCCAGCTGCCAAGAGATGCCAGTCAGTGTGAGCGTGATCCACTATGTCACCTGCTACAGGGGATTCACACACACAACACACACACACGTGGCATTAGGTGTACGTCAGTCTGTCTGCAGTGCCTTGATGTGTGTTCCATCTACACTACAGCACCCTGACATTGCTGCATTAAAGAGGGTCATTATATTTCCCTGGCTGCCACCGAATCGAAAAAGTGACGTTTTTACAAAGTGACAAGTTTACAGTTTGATAAATCAGATTTTTTTTTTTTTTTTTTTTATGTTGGGTTGGGCGGGGAGCATGGTGAAGGAATAGTGGGAGAAAAGGAGGGGAGAGAGAAGCGCTGCCTGTCAGCGACGCCCCGGCCCTGTCGTCTAAATGATGCTCCCAGGCAGCGAATTCGGATCCCATCCCCATTAGCATTTAATTTCTCTCTAATCCTACACACAGGCTCCACTGCTGCATGGTAACGAGGGCCGCCGTGCCTCTGCAGCGCCAGGAAAACCTCTGAGAGCAATGTGCAGCCTTTTTTTTTTTTTTTTTTTTTTTTTTTTTTTTTCACAGCTCTGCGCCCTGTCATCGCCATCATTCTTCCTTGACAATTAAGACCCTCAAATCTAATAGCAGCGATATTGGAATTACAGCAAGGCCCTTTTGAGGGCAGAAAAAAAAAAGAGCTGCACCTCCCAATACAGCTGTCAAAGCATAAGGCCCTCCCCTTGTTCATGCCCGCTAAGCGATTCTGATGCACACACATACACACTTACACACACGCGCAGGATGGGAAGGGGAATATGTTGAGTCTTTTGGCTGTGATCTCTGTAAAATGTGCTCTCAGTGCCCTCTTATCCAACTCTCCAAAGACTTGTTACAGCAGCTTTTGTTTTCTCTCTTCCCTCTCTCTCCCTCTTTGTCTCTAAATTTCTCTTCATCTCTTCCTCATTGATTCTCCCTGGTGTGTCAGAGATGTTGTTGCTTTCTGTTTTTCACGATCAGGGCTTTTACAGACAACTACACTGGTAGATTGGTGAAGTTGTCCCCTGGTGCTCCATGAGGACAGTTTAAAGGAACATTCGCTCAAATGATTGCAGTTAGAGACGACCCTGGGTAAAATATATTGCAGCCTAAGGAATGCAACAGTTTTAGAGCTAGATAACTATGCTTTGTGTTGCATCTGACCCTCAGGGTGGTAAAGTAAACATGTATACTATCCTTTGGGCCTCTGCATTAACGTGTGTATGTCCTGCTTTACTGTCCCCTGAGCTCAAGGCTCCATTCTGTAGTAATCCCTAACCATGGTCCAAGAATGAGGAGATCTCAGTTATTTAAATTACGTCATGGTTATATAAGTCGACTAATAATTGTATTCTGTTTTATGTGCTTCTTTACTGCAGACTCCAGCAGAGCAGGCTAAAGTTCGGATGCATATGGTCTTGCAGGCTGCAGGTAAGAACATGACTGCTCTCTCTTTCTCTCTCCTTTTTGTCACAGCGGAGTTCAGAACTGTTGCTATACTCTTTGGCCACTTTGCCAATTGTGGCCACTGGTGTGCAAGAAAACTGTGAAGGGCAGCCTCAGTCTGTAGTCTGCCTCACTATGGTGAAAAACAGGATGGTAACGTTGTGCGAAACATTTTAAAAAACAACTCCAGGGATGACAGTACAGATTATTTTGATCAACCAATTTGTCATTTAGCAATTTTTTTTTACTCGACTTTAAAAAAATATTTTTTTCATAAACAACCCCTTGTGATGTTATCTGTGGCTTTGCAGTATAGTCAATGTTTACACTATATGCATGAACAAATATATTTGGAGAGATGTTACTAGTAACTGTAAATGTGAATGCATTCCTATGCGGATGCTTTGGTCATTTATTGGCTTTAATGCAGAAAGCTGACAGTCAACATGTTTTGTCATGTGTACATGAGTATTTAGTGCTTATATCAAGATTCATAAAGAATCCAATTAAGTTTAGAAACTTTAGAAAATATGCTTTAGGCATAGACATTTTTTTTAAAACTCAGTTATACATATTCAGAAAATCTTGTCAAACAAATTCAGGAGTTACATCTTCTCAATAGCTCATCCCAACGGCAAAAAAAAAAAAACAACCCAAAAACATTTGATATGAAGCACTCCTGTCGTTACATATGTTTGTCACTTGTTGCCCCACAACAGCGGTTTTAAACTGATATGAAAATATTTTTCCATTTTGCAACACATTCTGTGGAAACCTGTCCTATTTGTCTTTTGAATTAGTTTTAAAACAACACGATTTGATGTGTTGTTTAAGGCTTTGAGTGTCTGGATATTTTGGTTTTGTGCGAGGAGTGCTTGAATTTGACCGTAGACAGCTCTATAAACCTGTTTGTTTAAGTGGCATTGCCAGAGCACCACAGTGCGCCCAGTGTTCCTGTGATACCTTTTCACTAATCTGCTCAGATGTAATGATGTTTAGCTAAACTAGTTATATGTTTGATTAGAAAAACTTGTCTTTACGACTACTTTACAGAGGGTGTGAATATTAACATACGTATATACCTGTGGAATATTTGGGAATGAGTGAAAAGTATAAAGATGTTTGCAGCCGTACCACACACATATTACTGTACCGGGCTGGAAATGGACTACAGCCAGTTTCGTTCTTGTTTCCCCGCACACAGGCTCACAGTTCCCCTCCCGTCCCTACACACACACACACACACACACACACACACACCACCATTATTTCACACACACAGACGACTCCATACACACTCGCTCTTGCTCTCTCCTTCTTTGAGTGCTTCTGGGCCCATATTCACTGCAGCTTAATTTCAAACACTCGTCCCAGTCCATAAGTCATAGATGTCACCATGCACGCGGTGTATATATTCCAGTGTGTATTCGAGGGGTAGAGTTGCGAGCCAGATGTGACAGGCTGAGATTGACTGTGGAGAAAGATGTCTTCATGTTTACAGTCATACACACACACACACACACACACACACACACACACACACACACACACACACACACGACCCAGCACTTCAGAACAGGACTCTAATTTCACCACAGGAAATATATGAAAGTAGCAGGCATCTATACATCATCTATAAAGCACCCAGCAGCCACACACTTACCTCACTTAAGGCTTGTTCAGGCTTACTGTAGGCCGCAGAACAATGCTGCAAACCCCTGCTGTTATTTCACCGGTTTGGCACATTTTATAGACTGTATCAAACTCCAATCGATGCACGATTCAATCACGAGTGGAAATAATAGATTTTGGAAATGGAGGAAAATGCAACTTGTGCGTTATAATTGATTCAAATAAGTTTTCCCTTACTTAAATATGTTGTGTATTGTTTGTTAGACACCACAAAGCCACCACATTTAGTGCAACATAAGCCTTGAGGTTGCATTGCAGGTAAAGTGTCATAAAATATGAACATGTGGCTCTAAGTGCAGCAGGCCTGGCTGGTGCAGACACAGGCCCAGAGCCAGACGGGGGACTAGAGGATAGGGTTTAATGTATTGGACATGTCTCTGGTTTTCCTCTCTCTCCCGGAGGCTTCCAGAAGAACAGGTTTACGGCGGCGTCAAAGATTGTCCTGTGGCTGATGTGCTGTAAAATACAAGTAGCAAGCACTTGTTAACGAAGTTTGTTCAAGGTACTTGAATTGATTCATCATTTTATTTCAGGCTTGTTTTCTGCCGCCTTTCCTTCATCATTGAGTGCCCACGCTAATTTAAATCATGTTTGTGCAATTACAAATATTAGGGATTTTTTTTCTTTCCCTCTGACCCTGCAGCTGCTGAGTCTATCGCAGCCAAATCTTCTAAATTCATCGTCTCATATCTCTTCTTCTTCTTTCCATTTGCTTTTCCTCTTGTCACTGTCCGTCTCCCTGTCTTTGTTCCAGCCTTGTTAGCTGACAGAGGGTTATAGGGATGGAAAAGAGGGAGGGATTGAGGGTGAGAAGGAGGCAGCAGATGTTGGGAGGTTGTGTGAATGTTAATGTCCTGACGTAGCTGTGGAGCTTAAGTCTCCTCCTCCTCCTTCCCTCCTCCGTTCCTCTCTGAGTGCCCGCCAGGCTTTCTCTCTCGGGG
This sequence comes from Labrus mixtus, assembly GCF_963584025.1. NCBI lineage: Eukaryota > Metazoa > Chordata > Actinopteri > Labriformes > Labridae > Labrus > Labrus mixtus. Next base: position 16,863,510 of record NC_083620.1, read on the forward strand.
TCTCCTGACATCCTTAAAGCCTGTGGCTCTCCACTCCTCTCCTCCTCTTCTCCACTCTCTTCCACCGCTTTCTCCCCCATCCCCTCCTTCCATCCCTCCCTCCCACTCCCCCTTCCTCCTTTTGTCCGTCTATGGACTCTCTCTAGTCAGTAGAGAGCAGATCATCCCATGGCTAAAGCGGCTCAGGCCTTTGTGTTGGGGGGCTCTGTGGACCTGTAATGAGCCCCCTCGGCTGGCCCGCTGGCCTGCTTAGCGCTCACTGGGGGCTTTGAGTGTGTATGTGTGTGTATGAGGGTGTGTGTTGTGTGTGCATGTGTAGTGGGATGAGGAGGTGAGAGGAGGAGGGCAACACTGGCCCCCAATGAAAGAGCTGGATGGATATGTTTATGGGTCACTTCCTGCTTGGCCTACATATCACACACACACACACACACACACACACACACACACCTCCCCATATTCCTTGAAAATCTGCTAATTTCACCAATGAGAGAATATTTTTCACAGTTCAGTTAATTTCAACTTTGATTATTCTTTTAAACATTTATATGAACAAAGCCAGCCTTATTTCTTATTTCTTCTTATTTAATGTGCAAAGAATATACACATAAAGTACATAGATGTATATAAAATATTAATCATGACATCATTCATTCAGATGTATTTCACTTTAAAAAAAAAAAAGAAATCTGCATGTAACTTCTGACCATTTGTCATGGTCTCTACAAATCAATTTTGATCTTTGATCTATAAAAAATGTCTTAACGGTAAAAATGAAAATGTTGGTCACTGTTACCCAAAAGGCCAGGATTACTCCTAAAATGACTTGTTTTATCCACATTGCAAACATTTTCAGTTTACTCTTACAAAGGAGTAAAGAAAACAGAAAGTGTTTACAAGAAAGAAGTTGGAATCAAAGAAAAAAAAGACACTGTACAGATTTGTTCATCAGAATAGTTAGTGAACAACTTATTGATTAATTATTGCTCCTATTAGCAAATTGCAGGTTAAAAAGATGTTTTGATGTCCTGGTTTCCTGCTAAGAGTATACCTCATATTCACCATGGTAACAGGAAACCTCTGGCACAGGTTGAGAAATTCCAGCTGAATATAGTTGAATAGAAGTATAAAAGTGATGACATGCTATCACTTCAGTGTGTCTTGCTCAGTATGTAAGTTCATCAATATGTTTTATTTTATTTAGTATTGAAACAAATATCCATGAACTTCTATTTTATTGTCTCTGCGGTTTTTCATGTCTGGATTCTTCTCCCGACACACTAGCTGAATATCCCATAACACCCATATATACATTTTCTGTTTCATTCTTCCTGCTGTCTAAAGTAAATCAGTCAAAAAAAAAAAAATTTCATTTCATTCACACACAGTAACCATGACACTCTTATACATCTATTCAACTCATTTCTTTGCAGCCACTTGCTGCTTCTTTGCTCTTTTCAGAGCACTGTCCATTTCCACTCAGATGAGCATGAGCACTTTGCGCAGCAGTGGGCCTCTGCTTATCCACACGTCAATGGGGAGTGTTTGCAGAACACCCACTAAGGACCTGAGGGCCAGGGGTCATCAAAACCTCCGTCCTCTCCCTATTTGAACCTTTGACAGCAGCAAAACAAACAATCCTTAAGATCTCATCAGAGGCTTGAACTTGGCAGGGGCTCGTGGGCCTGAATTAACTTTCTCTATTGGTTAGTCAAAGTTTTACACCTGGCTCAAGTTGGTGAGAGAAATATGCCCACTCCAGACTTTAACAATTTTTTAAAAACACAGTATCTGGTTTGTAAGTGGGGCTCAGTCATTGACTACTGCACTTCTCAGAAGTTTTTGTAGTGCTTAAGGTCTAAATCGGAGTCCATGATGCTGAGCTCTGATAAGGGTATTGGATTTATAAATGAGGGAGGAGAAGTTTGGATTGAAATGACACAAAATAGAAATATCCTCTTGCACACACTTTTTTGATGATGCAAATCTCAATTTATTTAGGCAAAACTGTCATTTTGGACTACAACATAATTTCATTTTAATCTAACCTTTATAATATGCCCTTTTCAAGCGTTCAGGTAAAATATATAGCAGGTGTCTGTTGTGTAAAGGTCTAAAACCAATTCATTCATCCAGTGTTTTTTTTTATTAAAAAATTATGTTAGTGTTTGATCATTTCCAAATTCCCTCATGTTTTGTACAAGAGATGTTGTGATTACATGAATTGTAAAGTATCATAGAGACTGACCCGACAGGAACACAATTGAACTACATTTAAGAGATTGTATCTGACATGTTTCTCTGCCTCTTCTGCACGTCTGTGATTCTGCATCTTTGCTCATGTCTGTACTATTTCAGTAAGTTTGTCTGTCTGATTGTACCAGCTCCCTGACCGAGTGACAGATATAATGAGGGGGGGGGGCTGTAAGCTTAACAACATCATGCGATAGGACTAATTTTTCCACAGTAAATACTGGGTATTAAGCTTCTCTTTCCCAGCAGGGGTCCTGATGAAACGCACGCACACACACACACACACACACACACACACACACACACACACACACACACACACACACACACACACACACACACACACACACCCTTTCTCTCAAGCTCTCCGCTTCTTTCCTCCGTCTTCCTTGGGCTTTCAGTACCCACCAGCCCCCCCACCCGCCCGAGCCCACTCCCCTTAGGCCCTGACAGATGTGTGCTGAACAGACCACATACATGGAGGGTGTCACCTTACCCCCTCTGGAACTAAAGGGCTAATGCGCCGCATTTAGGAGGCTGCCGCCCTTTGTTCTGCCAGGGGACGGGGAGACTCACTCGACTCCTTACATGGCACAAGTCTGCTTTTTTATGTTCCTCACCTCTGCGGATTTCTTCCTCTATAAACCGACTTTTCCTGCATTGTTATTCTTCCAGTTTGCAGAGTTGTAGGGAAGTAAATGAATAATTACACCTCGCTTTACCTTTAGTCGAGACGTAACTAAGAATTAGTCACATATGCTAGTTAGCAGTGACCTTAATCTTTAAGGGGATTTCTGTCACAAACAACAACTAGGGAATTTCCCAGTAATAACTCCCAACCACATGTTCTCTTTGCAACATGTCTTATTATCACAACAACAGAAGCCTGTCGCTTGACTGCAAGTATTTTGCACCAAAATTATGGCTTTTGTTGCATTGAAAACGCGGGAACTTTTGTGCCAAAAGATGGCACAACTGTATGACAGCTTTGTTTAAAAAAAAAAAAAGAAAAAAAGATGCAATTATTCTGTTTCAAGGTTAAGAGATCCTTGTTTTTTTTTTCAGAGCGCTGCTTAGTTTGGCAGTATTAGTGCTGCTGAATTTAGATTTTCTGATTAAACGGGAAAGGTTCAGTCAAAGATCAGAAGGTGCAGAAAAACCAGGCTGGGAATGAAACGGCTAATCACGACTCACGTAGTTTAATGATTAAAACAGCTCGGCCCGTGGAGAAGATTTGCTAATGTTTACCCTGCGGCACTTTTTAAAACACCAGTTTTAAAAGCTTCAGCTTAACAAATTAGAAGAGATGCTTCCAGGTTAGCTGGGTGTCATATTCATTTTTTCTCCAGTTTTTTCTGCTAAGATTACTTTAAATGTAACACCATATTCAAATAGAGGCAATAATGAAGCAGCAGCAGAAATCCCCTTGTGCGTCTGTGCAGGAATGTGTCTCCTGTTGTCCTTTGGGAGGATAATAGCACAGGGGCGTCCTGTAATTTAGTGTCCGTAACCATTGATCAGCTGGATTTATGTGCCATTACCTCACTGTTC